>NW_015150631.1:416297-443940 GCF_000732505.1 Cyprinodon variegatus | reverse complement strand
TTGTTTTCAAACCTGGTCTTTGTTGCTTCTGTATATATATATATATATATATATATACATATATATACATACAATTTACCACAAGTGTAAAATGATACTCTTGTATCTCCAGTGGAAATACAAACTGCCAGTCAATGTCCTTTTTTTTGTCCTGTTTGATGCTTTAATCATCTTGATACAGATGATAAAACATGATTGAAGGACTACAGAGATTTGAACGCTTCTCTCACTTTGTTGTTAGTTTATCGCTTTCTGCTCTTAATTATGAATCACATTTATAAGTGTGGGGCTGTAAATATGAAGATGTGAGAATTCGTCAGACTTTGATCATAATGGTATCAAAGTTAACCACCATTGTATTTGCTCTCCTCTGTGCTGATAAAAGGAAAAAGTGATGCAGGTGTATAAAAACATAAAAGCTGAAGTTAAGAGGTGTTCTGCCCTTTGCTTCCCTCCACTGGGAGCGACAGATGTATAACATTAAGATGATTAAAACCCAGCACCTGTGTTTGATAGTTTCTGCTTTTTAAAGGTGTTTGGCTTTTTCGATTGGAAGTTGCTGTTTGTTTTTAAAATATGCAAATTTGACATTGGAAGTAATATAAAAAAATAAATGAATAAAAATGTATTCCTTCTCGTGTTTAGTTTGCTGATTCTGCACCATGAAATTGCTAGTTTAAATCCACCAAACTGATTGCTAGGAATATGTGTGTGAATTTAAAATCATCCATTTCTGTGGCCCTGTGAGTCTTTTTAGTTTCTATTGGAATTAGAAATGTAATGCATAAACAATCAAACCTTTGAGAGGTTTGATTGTTATTGATATTCTCTTAAATTGATATGATCTCTAGTTCTTACAAACTGATTAAAAAGAATTAATCTTAATTATTATTAATGAGATTTATCCGTCATAATAGGATTAGGATAAGATGCGCTCATCTTCCGGCTTCAGCACCGCAGAGAAAGGGGCCCAAGGGTCTGACACGATTGCAGCCATCGTGTGCTTTCACACATGGATTCATTGTCTGACATGTTCCATATGCGTTTCTTGGCAGAAAGTCCCACAGAGTGTGAATAAGGCTTGAACTGTTTGTGTGTTCTGTGCTCTCGAGGACTTCAGAGGTCTTTCCACCTTAGGAAAGGAGCCCCTGGGTGACGAGGCGTGCTGAAGTAATCCAGCAGATGTTCACCTGCACGCACACAAACGGGCCCATTATACCTCTGCATCTGTCTATCCCAGATCACTGAAACGGATAGGATTCCTTTGGTCCAGCTTTAGAGGTCGTGTTTGCTACGTTATGAGTGTGATCTGCCTTAATCCCAGATCCTGTTAATATACACTTTAACTGTGTCACTGTGTTCATCTTGCTTTTAATGTTTTATGCCTCATTTTGTCTTTTAATGTTTGCAATTAGAACCAAATGTTTACATTCACATTAAAGTAATGGTTTCTTAATTGTAGTTCATTAGAATAACCAAAAATATATTTAAATCTAGAGGGTTTGTTTAGATCATCTTTTTTTTTTTTTTTTTAAATTCATATACACCAGATTACCTTTTAGCCAAATTGGAAAGATCCTAATAATGATGATGACATTTCTCTATGCTTTTTGATGTTGTAATTCAGAACAGACAAGTTAATTGGAGGAACACATGCATTTCTTTTAAGGCAGCACATCAAACCCACTTATTTGATCTCATTTAAAAAAAAATCAAAGGAATACAATTTCTAGAGGACTAAAAGTAAAAAAGGAAATGCTTTACTTTGGAAAGTGCACATTGGAATATCCATGTGTTTCAGAGATAAAGGTGATTTGTTGTGAATCTGAGTATAAAGACACAAGAAATGGAAAATATCCCATTGAAGAGCCTGAAGATGTGACTGAAGAATTATAATATCCACAGTGAAATGAGTCCTGTTCAAATTCAGGCTGAGAAGCCAATCAGAGAGGAAGAAGCCAGTGCTCCTAAAACTACATACAAAAATACTGATAAACCTTTTTAAATACACCGGAGCTTAGTTTATTCAAATACATGTTTTGTGATATTTTGTGGAAATAATGACAAAACTTTCCTTTGGAGGAAAAAGATGGAAACATACAAAAAGCATCATGCTCTAGAAATGTTCACGTTTATAAAGCAACACCAACCTGTGGAAATATTAAAGCAACTTTGGTAAAGATTTTGTAAAACTGTTGTTTTAAATGGATAATAACTCCTAACCGACAGTTAAATTAATCAAAAACTCATAAAGAAAAGAAGGTAATGTGTTTTGAAGTGGGCTTGACAGAGGCCCGATCTCAGTCCAACAGATGGGGATGGGGATGGATGGGGCTAAAAAGCTGTATCAGCAGGCAAGGCTTGGTTACATTATTTCTGAAGGGAGGAATGGGCCCAAGGTTTTACTAAATCCCCACAGAAGCTTGTTGAAAGATACTCAAAGGAGTTGCCTCAAGCTCCTAGACCTCCCGTTCATTATTCTGGCATTTTGGGAATGGATGTAATGTTGGTAATCCTAACCAAACTAAAACAGGAAAACATTGGTCTTATTTAATGTCAGAGGGCGGTAACAGAGATGATTATGTGGCCTTTTCTCTTTTTTCGCTCCAGGATGTGCGTCTCAGAGTGCCCCAGTGGCTTTTTCCGCGATGACAGGAAGCGCTGTAAGAAATGCTCCTCCATGTGTGAGACCTGTGTCGGCAGCCGAAGTGACCAGTGCATCACATGCAGGACAGGTTATCACCTCATCGAGGGCTCCAACACATGTGCTGCCAACTGTGCCGACGGCTCCTTCCTCGACATTGGTATGTCTTCTTTTTTTTTTTTCTGGCAGTGGAGGTTTTTTTTTAAATACTCTGAGGTTCCCTTAGAGACACCCCAGCTGATTGTGCCAATCAGCTCAGCCTCAGCACACCTCTGTGTCAAATGTTCGGCCAAGATGCTTCTCTGTCTGTTGATCAAAGTCTTAAGACTTCTTAAGACTTAAGTTTTGCAGAGTGGAAATGCTTTTCTAGAGATGGTGAAGCAAAAAGGACCTTTTGGAAACATCTGTCTACCACCTGCTTTACAAAAAACAGAACCTTCTGCAAAACTGTTTTTACTCTTCGGCTCAGAGTGATGCTGTTTTATGCCTTATGTAATGTCTAGCCTTTATTTATTTTCCTTTACTTGTGGAATCCAATTAAGAAAAAAGAAAAAGCATGTGGTAGTAAGCAGGTTTTACTGTCCTGAATCACTGTGAAGAAGGGAAAAAATAAATAAAACGAAAATGAAACGGTCCTACAGGACTGTCTTTAGATTTTGGTCAGGATTATTTACCTAGATTGTTTTCAACATAGAATGATTACAGAGTAAATAGTGAAAGAATCTGCTGAAAGACCTGCCTTATGTTTTAGAAATATGCTGGATGGAAATAAATTGGGTACAAAAGACTAAAACTATGTAAATCTTCCAATTAGGAGCATGTGTTTGCAGCCAAGTCAGTGTAAATCTAAGCTGTAGATCTAAAATGATCCAATCAAACAGGACAGGTTGAAGGCGAAACTGTTTCCTTTGAAATGTTGGCACTATTTAATGTTCGATTTCTGAATTAGAAAACTAGTTTCCTTTATTTAGCCCCTTTGGATCAAAATTAGATGAATTTATGCTTCATCCGGCACAACAGCAGATTGATTGTTTTATACTTTTTCTTCTTGAAAAACTTTATTTATTAAGCTTATATACTAAGGAGCTGCAGGTTCTGCAACAGCTTTTTTCCCTGCTGCCATCAGACTATTGAACTGTTGAAAGCTAATCAAGTCACAAATCAAGACTCTGCATCACATTAACATCATATTTGCACTACATGACAAATGTTCCAATCCCCTTTAAACAGAACTCAACTTAATGTTTCTACTGCATTTGCACCGTCTTGTCTTTACTGAAATTCTTATTCACTAGAATAAAAAAGTATTTATTAGTGATGTTTAAAATGAATATAAATCTATATTTATGAAATTTCATTTTTTAAGTTTTATTCTTTCTATACTTTCTCGCAGACTTTCCTACCACCTGTTGTAATTCCTGGTCTTAATCTCTTTTCACCCTGTCCACACATTGTCCTTCTTTCTTTCTCATACATCTCACCAGATGTACACAGGAACACTGGATCCAGTTCAGCTGCTAAGTATGATGTCCTCACCGTGTGTCTTTCAGATTCCAACATTTGCAGAAGATGTCAGGAGAACTGTAGGAGGTGTACCGCCTCCAATATCTGCACCGAGTGTAAACCTGGAATGAGGTGAGCAAAGAAACGTTAGACTGCCATCATTTTAAATCATTTTTTAATAATGTATATAGTTTGACTATCCAGTCCAGTTAGATTTAGAATGGCTCTGTGTTAGGTTTACCTTAAGGGTCAGTTTTTCCACGGCCACCATTTGTTAGCATGTTGTTAAAGGTATAGTGGAAGATTTTCTTTTTTCTGGTTGGATCATTAAAGTGGTATGTTTATGTAAGGCCATCCTATGTACTCATCCCCATTTTCACATACCGGGGGAAAAAAAAAAATAAAAAATTGCAAATCTTCTTTTTGAAAGTAAGCTTGTATGAGTGATGCAAACAGCAACTTTTAAACAGAGCGTGGACGGGGACAAATATGCTTGTGTACGGCTGTATATGCTGTACTCGCTCACTCTCGGGAGCCGCTACAGGGTTGTGCATGTGCATTTTTTTTTTTTATTATTTGTGGAGAGGGCGGGTATTTTCAAGAAGTTGCAAAAATCCTCCACTATACCTTTAACATTTGTATGAGTGTGAATTCCCAAAATGGTGAGCACAAGTGCTTAGAGGTAGGAAATAAGGGGGGTTGATGAAGGGTACATCATGAGGTTATGCCTCAGACCCATAAACACATCAATGGACCCTCTGTGCATCTAATTGAGGATTGCACAGTCCATATAGGTGGTGATCCCTGCAGTATACCAGTGTGTAATTAACATGTTATTGGGTCACAGGATAGGAATAAGGAAGTGTTGCTACATGAAATCGGGTGGTGTTTTATTTTATTTTTTGATATAATTTCCTTAACTCTATTTACAATCTGCATAAAGAGCTATATTTTATATTTCCTGTTTATCACCACTTATGTTATCTCTGTAGATTTCAATTTTAGAAATTTTAGAAATTGTAAATCAAACTGAGAAAGTTGGCAGTGTTTGAGTGCCGCAGTTCAGATATTGAATGGATTGATTTTAAGATTAGGATCATTATAATTAATTGGAGCCTTCTCAGAACTAAACAAATTAAATGGGTAGAAAAATTTCTTCGGAACAAAGACATTTAGTAAAATTACAGAAATGCTGAGCTTGTAAAACAAGTTAATAACTCAACAGTAAGCTGTCATTCCAGGAACAATCAATCTTGTTTTTCTCAAAGAAAAATAATAAATAATGAAAATCTCTGAGGATCTGTTCAGATATATTTTCCTCTCTTTAAAGAAACTTAGAAAAACTTGAGTGTTTGAAATTTTCCAGTTCATTTTGCTTGGCCTCTTTCAGAGAGGATATTGTGATTTAAAGTGGTGACATTCCACCAAGGTCATGAGGGAAACTCCTGTGAAACGCTTAAACACACTGTAGTCTGGAAGTCTCAAACCCAACTTTTAAGTGTTCAGTGTAGCCAGAGGTGGAGGTGGAGACACTCGGAGGCCGTAATTTCCTCAGAACAGCTTTGAGATCACAGTAAAAAAAAAATACCTTCAACACACACATACACTCAGCTTTACCTCCTTCATTTAGTCCTGTTAAGAGCCAGGGAGGAAGAGGGGACCAGATTGTTTCTGGGAAATTTTGGCTAACGCTTTCCAGCTGTTTTTCAGCTCAGTGCAGCAGACGCACCGACTTGTCCTCACTGTTACTTCACAAATGGAGGCTTTATGACCTCCAAACCTGCTTCCTGACTGACCTCTATTCCTACATCTGCCTCAAAGGCCAAAGTCACTTGTGCTTTGTCAAAACAAGCTGATTTATGTTGGTCTGGAACATGCAGTAAAGTTCTGCTGCTCGTCTGTGCACCACCCAGGGAGGAGATAATCGCTCATGAGCCACTGCTGGCAGCTTTAATCAGATTTTCTTTTTTTCTGTTTTTGTCTGTGCGTGTGTGCAATCTATTCCTCCAGTCTTCAAGGACATAAGTGCCAGATGACCTGTAACCCTGGAACCTATTTCAACGGCCACAGGAGGACGTGCGAGCCTTGTCACCGGGCATGTGCCACCTGCGCAGGTAAAAAGCCCAAGATATGAAATTAAACCATTGAGTCGGATCACAGCAACATAATTTCTTATGAAAAAAAAAACAACTTGTCATTTATTTTGCAGGAACAGGCATAGAGGCGTGTACGAAATGTGCTGATGGCTATTTACTTGAGGACTGGCGGTGCGTGTTAACATGCAGCCCTGGTTACTACCTGTCAGATCAGATCTCAGACAACGGGCAGGTGCAGAGGTCCTGTAAGAAGTAAGTCAACATGTAAAATTAATCTACATTAGAAATAATAAACAGAAAATTCAGCAGAAAAATTCAGAAATTAAAGTCTTCTTTGACTCTGAAAACCTAGTTTAGTGCTATTTACCAAAGTGTTTTTGCATCTGTTGATGCAGTTAATGCACAAATATCATCTCAAGGCACTAGACAAGACAGGCGGCTCCATATCATGCAATTACAAATTAATCCAATTAATTCTGATTGACATAATCCTATCCTTGGATACAGGTCCACTTTCAAACAGTGTAGGCTAATCCCATGGCAATGCAGTAACACAGATTGGTATTAAATTCTCTGTCTATTGAAGCCCACCGAAGTGCATCATATTGTTGACTTAGCAGTTTGGAAAGACGATCCATTTGAACAGAGAACCGTCCAGTGGAACCGGGGTCGGTATAGTTTGTCATCTGCAGTGAAAGACTTGGAATGCGACGGTGGAGATGGGAGAAAACTCAGAATCACGCATCCAAGAGTGCTTTCAGTGTTGAAGAGAGACTGAGCATGCTGGAGGAAAAAAAAAACACAAAGTGGAGTTACATTACTACATGACTATAGGGGTTTGGGGTGAATAATATCTAGAAAACCTGTGATAATCATGGGGAATTTCATAAGGATATTCCAATAAATTCATTGCAAAGACCCCAGATAATGGCTTTGTTTTGCATTGTTGCTACTTTTAAAACTCTTCACCTCCTAAAGCTTTAAATGCTGCAGTAAACTTGCCGCCAAATAATGTGCACACATTGGGAGTCAGAATAAAGACGAGTGTGATGATAGCAAGGTTGGGTTGCTTTCACCACCATCATCAATTCTGTTGGCATCCTTCCATGAATGACGTAAATCAAAGATGAGAACCATTAATGGACTCTGTGAAGAGCATACCCTAGTGGGCTTTTCTGCTTTGAACAAAGAGGCCACACGCAACAATAGTCCATTTCACACTCCAGATTGTCTGACAGGGTTTGACTGAGGCTCAACACAAACACACATTTTAACATAAGTCCGATTTCCAGGTGATGACGGCTTTAACCTTTTTCAAGCTCATGTTTTTTAGATGGAAGAAAGCATTTTTTTCATCTAAAGTATTTTATTCTAAACAGCTTGCAGTTTTTAAAAAAACAATGAGGCCAAAACCCCAAATTCCTATAAAATAGGCTCTGAGGGACAATGCAAAGTCTGCAAAAGTTGTTACATTCTAATTGCTTATTCAGATGTAATGAACAGTAAAATCTTTTTAATATTAGAAATAATGGTGGAACATTGTTTTTGCACTTAAAAGTGTTCATTTTACATTTCATGCAGACAGCCTGCAGCTTCCCACTTTTTCTCGATTTCATTTGAATGAAAGTTTAACAGACGGATCAAAGTAATCTGCTCTGATAAGCATGGTTGATGTATTTTTTTCCACTTTCAAGTAATGCTCAATTTATAAAGTAGGACATGGGAGAGGGAAAAAAAATATAAGTATGCTTTATTAATGCTCTTTTATTTGATGACCAGTTTATTAGTTAACATAGCCAAACCTGTCCATAGGATCAGACATGTTTTGTGCTTTCTCTCATCAGTCGCTGTAATGCATTCCTTGCAATTGGCTCTCAGACCCTGAATTATTTATTGTTCTCCTGACCTTGTACCCTTCATTTTTTTCCTCTTCTGTCAGCCCATTTTCTGTCTTTTCTGTTTTGTTTTTTGTTTTTTTTTGTTGGCAAAACATTTTCGTTATTCCTGCAAAGCAGAGGTTTTATTGTGACCAAGGCGATATACAGGATATTCATCTCCCTTTTTTTTCTCATTTCTTATTGAAAAGAATTAAAATTATTAACTTTATTTTGTTTCAATACCTCATTTTGTTTTAATTCATTTAATGCTCTTTTAGTGACAATATTTTTGTTACTTTCCATGATTTTCTTTGGTTCTCTCCTTTCAATGTGTTGACCATTAAATCAAGTCAGTGTGATAAAAGCTTGACTTACTTAATAGTATTTTAGTAAACGTGTTTTTGTTTTAAACCCTGAACAGATGTGACAATAGTTGTTTTGAGTGCCTGGGACCTGGGGAGCTAAACTGCAGCAGCTGCAACAGTGGCTACAACCTGGAGGCGGGAACCTGCGTAGTTAGCACCGTCTGTAAAGATGGTGAGTTGTCAGCTTTCTTATTGGTTACATATTGGTTATCTGACTGAGTGCATTTTGATTATTAGTTCTTGCATGTGAATTACTACCTAATGCATAGCATAGAGTTTTTTTATATAATCATTTTGTGCAAAAACAGGGACAATTCTGAAATACAAAAAGAAATTTGCTAAAACAAATGGACTTAAATATTAATTCAACAGAAAGGTTTTAAAATGCAGTAAAAACAATTAATTTGTGGCACTTAACATTTAGAGCTTTGCACTAACAACTTTACTAATTCGCTCACTATCGTAGTTCTTAAGTAAGAGGCCGGTCTGTCTTTGCTTCCATGCTTCTGGCTTTGGTGCTGCGTTTTGACAGCTTAGGCCTATAACATATCACTTCTCTGGAAATGCTCACTGGCAAGGTCTTTATTGCTAAAAAAAAAAAAATTGCACTTTTTTATAGCTTTGGTCTGCACGGATTTGAAGTCCACCTAATATCATCTAGTCTTTTTTTCTTCTGTGCACTTTCCACTTTGTTCTTTTTCCCTCCAAATGTTTCACTTTGTGTCTATGAATCTTTACACAAACATTTGACTAACCTGCTGACCTCACAGCCTAACAATGCTTTGCCTGCAGCTTGTGATTTCCTGCTTAGACGAGTTGATTTGAAGAGATATCTGTGTGATGAGATAAAAGCATGCCTTTGCTGCGTCACCTTTCTGTTAATGATGATCTTTATTATCATAAAGTGCACCCTTCGTCTGTCTCCTGCCTTCCTATAATCAAAGGCTCATTTTGTTGATGGTTTGATCTGCAGCTTAAAATGAGAAGGCTGTTTTTTTTTTTTTTTTTTTTTTAAAGCTATTATAGATGATAAGCCGGGTGTACAGACGAGGGTCTACTAAGATTTTTTTGTTTTTGTTTGATGAAATGAAATGAATATTGGGGGAATTATTATTTTACTAATTGTGTGACACTTTTTTCCTCTTTCTCTCTTTTCTTTACCCCAAATCCATTTCCTGTTTCTCCTGACATGGATTCAATCACTCCGCTGGACTGCAATCCATTTCCACCTCGATGAACATCACCTGTGATTGGATTAAAAAAAATTAAAACAAAAACTCCTTCCTGTCACCTGAACCTTCCCCTGACCAATCACGTGGCTCTTGCTGTTGTTTGTAATGGTTCTTCCTTTTGTGTGTTTCTCTGTATTGCCCCCTCCCTCCTCCGACCCCCTTCCTCCTCCCATATCTCCTCTTCTTGGTCTGTGGAAAGCAAATGAAGAATCTTGGGCGGAAGGCGGTTTCTGCGTGCTCGTTAAAAAGAACAATCTCTGCCAGAGGAGAGTGCTGCAGCAGCTGTGCTGCAGAACGTGCTCGCAAAAGGGGTGACGGGACATGGTCGGCGGGCACATACGGAGTGCAAGGAAGGGGAGGGGACGCGGGGGCACAGGGGGCAACCCTCTGCTTCTTTAACCTCCTCCCTCCCTCCGTCTGCCCGAGCATTCACAGTCACATAATTTATAAGAAAATCTGTGCCTCTTTAAAGGACTGCATCGGAGGTGCGATGACAGGACTACAACAAACCTACCTTTTTCAGTACTCGGACATACACGTGGTCAGGGTGCAACACGACTGGGACTTACTTCAAGAAAAATGAGCTTATGAAAACGACCACAAAAAAACAAGCAAAAGAATAAACATGTTGGTATTTTGTGACCAAAGCATTGATGCCAAAATAATCGAACCTTCTTTTTATTTGTTTCCAGTGTACAGAGCATAGTTAAAAAAAGCAAAAAAAAAAACAAACCAGGATCCTCTCAGCCTGCGAATCTATCAATACATCTGAGTGCATTTTTTGTTTTGGCCCCTTTTTCTCATCTCTTTCCAGTGCTAACGACCAACAGATGGAGAAAGGGAACATACAGTAGGAAAGGCCATGGTTTTCTGCCTGTAAATATACGTCAAAGCAGGGGAGGAATAAAAATGTAGCTCACTCGGTAATGTGAAAATAATGTCTCTGGGCTGACTTAGACTGTTTGAGGGGAGAGAAGACAAATTCACACTTTAATATGTACCACACATGCAGTGCACTGATGCATATGTATATTTATATATACACCACACACAATCACCTTTTAGACATGAGCGCAAACACATAACTCAGCCCTTACTTGAAGATAGACTCAAATATTGTCAACGTACGCCAAGACTGATGCACGTTACTGAGCAAAAGCAACTCTTTTCATTTACTTTAAACATCCATCATCCTCTGAGTAGTGTGTGTGTGTGTCTGTGTGTGTGTGCATGATTATCTTCATTGCTGTGTCCAGGAGATTGCCATTAATTCTTGATGTAAGCCCAGACGGCATTGATTCATTCAAGAGTCGATAGTCATTCTTTCCAGATCTTTCTGCAGGGAGTGGAGCTCCGCAGTAAGTTATAATGAATTTGTGGTACTAGGGATGTACCGATGCCACGTTTTTCACATGCGTGACGAAGATTTAAGGCTCCCCCCCTCAAAAAATCCACTGCAGCAATTAACAGTTGAAAGCTTCGTGTTTTACTTTGTTGAATAAGAAAACTGCAATATCACTCAGACTTGTTACAGGGATCTGAAAATGATGGAAATGTTGGCTTGTTTTTTCCCACATGCCCTATATGACACAACTTAAGGGAAATGATGTCCAGTAATGCTATTGTAACTGTATCGGTGCATCCCTATATGTTACTGTTCTCGAATAAAATAGAATTTTAGAAGTTTCTGCTCTCTTGATTCTGTTATGTTGACAATATGCATGAACTTGAGCTCCCCACAACCGTTTGGATACACAGGCCAGAAGTAATCCAGCTACTGCCGTGTTTCATTGTCAGATGAAGCTCACTGATGGGCAGTTCAGTGGTAAATGGCTGTCCACATTACCATCTTAGTTAATATTCAAAATTGGATCATTTTGGTAAAACCTGTGTTTTTCATGCTAAAACGGTCATCCCAAATTTTTTTCTTTTCTTCCCATTTAAGAACTGTCAGTCACGCATTTAAAAGAAAAAAAAAGGTTGATAGGTGTCATAAAGCTGTGTTTCCCTCCTGTTAGTCTCTGAACTTGACCTGATGCTAAATTGAGACGAACAAACAGACAGGAAAAAAGAATAGAAACAAACCCAAAATAAAAAATAAAAAAAATCAGAATGGTACTTTGTTGTGGGCAATAACACCTGCAGCCTGAAGCATTTACAGTATTAGATAAATTGTTGTACTGTGGACTGAATATGGTTGTTGGTGATTTGTAACAAAGGTTGATTCCCCTGTTTGGGTTAACAGAAGCCTAATATTGGTCATTGTTTAAGATGACTTTTGCTTGTGTGTGAAAGTAGACACACACATATGGCCTCTTGTTTAAAAGCTGTTTTTAATGTGTACTTGTGACATATCTGTGACAATGCATTATTAATGTTACTCAAAGTCCTAGTTTTGAAAATCTTTTTTTTTTATTAAGTGTTCTTATTAAAATGTTTAATCTGTTTATGGTCATGTTGTCTTCTCAATTTTATTTTAATCACTTTTCCACCTTAAAATAATTCCCATATTATCATTATTTATTAAAAGCTTTACATTTAGCTAGTTAAAAAAAAAAAAAAAAATATANATATATATATATATATATATATATATATATATTCTTAATCAAACCGATTAAATGTAAGTTTCCCATCCTTAAGGTTTAGTGTTGTGAAGAAAATAAAATTTAAATGACACATTAAGATACACCTAATGAAAAAACCTATCACTGTTTAAATCGACTTTATAAGCACATATATATATATATACCAATACAATTTGTTTAACTAAAGTGTTGCATTAAAAAAAAAAAAACAGATCAAACAGACACAAAAACAAATGGAATAGAAAATATATAAAAATCATTTGGATGTTGGTTTATGTACATTTCCATAATAATTAATAGATTTGCCTGATTGTGTAACTTGGATCATATGTTTTGCTTTTCATAACATTTTGCTGGAAATCTGCTCCCTCCTCCTAACAGTACAGGTGTTACTGAGTTAAATTTTTAAGCAGCCTTGCTGTCGCACCTTTTAAGCTCTGCAAAAATGTAACGCATTTAAGCCCAACTTAACCTTATCCCCTGATAAACTGAGATGCTACTCCAATGTTTCCTCACGATGCCAACTACCCTGACCATCCATACATAATACAAACAAGCAAAGTCAGTATGCAATGCCCAGTCTTTTCCTTCAGATTTGGTCGTTTTAGTTCTATCGACATTTCTCCAAGTCTTAAGATCTTTACAATCTTTACTGGTTTTAATGTTTTTGAAGTAGCTTAAATTGCCAAACTCATAGGCGTCAACCACCCTCTTCACAAGGTGTTTTTTGTTTTGGGTTGATGCGCATTTTTCACCAACACAGGATAGAATTGCAAAATATTCCTATGCTATTTTTAATTGTTAATTGTACAGTTGAAGGTGGTTCTTTAGACTTCTAGAAAATGTAAGCAACTGTACAACGTATAAGCACAAAACAAGCTTGATTCTGAGGAAACCAGACTTTTGCTCAGTTTTTCTGAAGACATTTCAATGGCTACCAAGGATTCTTTGTTAATTCTGTTGGCTTGCACCAGAACAATGTGTATTTGGGTTATAAGCAGCATGGAGGTCCATCTTCCTAAGCATAGTTTAAATCGGGTGCAAATTAAAGACCCTCCCATCGTCTTCCTGTGTTTTTGGAGTCTCTTGTTGGGTATTGACTGTGTGTTATGGTGAGTGATCATGCAATTTCTTTGAAATGAGTTCCAGTGCTGAATTCTAGATGCTTGGAAGCTAAAACTATGGGGCCATGATGGCTTTTCTCTTTTCACAAAGACTGCATCCTTCACCTCTCTTTCAAAACATCTTTCATCTTTGATCAGAATTGAAACATTTTGGTCTCCAAAGGTGTGTCCTTTCTTGTTGAAGTGTACAGCTGAATTTTTTTCAGAGCTGCTGGTTTGTACAGTCATCACTGAACTGGATCGCATAAACAATAGCGCTCCGCATTGGTTTAGGATTTCTGTCTTTAAAATGAACATCTTTTTGTCTGAGTTTGATGTTGGGTTCGAAAATCTCCGAGTTTCTTAGAAAAAAAATATGGAATTACAGTGTTTTCTGTGTAACCGAACAAAAAAATATGGTTGAAACTATGATTAAAAGTCCAATTTACTCCAATTTAAGCCCGTTTTATTTTTGCCATGAACTGAATGACTGAAAATGTACAAAGGCAAATAAAACAGACATTCTCAAGGCTACACAGTTTTCTTGGTGATTTAGTTTATTTTTCTACTGATATCACAAAGTAGAACACACAGCCATAATACATTGAGAAGTACTCCTGCATTTAAAACACATGCTGTGAACTAACATAAGTTTGCTAAACATTGATTATTTGTGCTTGACCAAATTAGTAAAGGATATATAATCTAGTCCTGTGGATGAAAAAGATGCTGGTAAATATTACTGTTGTAAAACAAACAAAATTTAAGTCAAATTATAGATAAAAATATTTTTTTTTAGGTTTGACCCTGTTTTGGATGACTTATTCTTACTTATGATCATTACTCAGATCTGCAATATACAAAAAGGTGTTGCATTGTTTGTGCAACATTTATTTATAAACCTTTTCACATTCATGAATGGAATTATATTAAATTCAATAATTCTTACTTCATTGTTGTTTCAGGTCCCATCTGTACATTTAAAATCTATTTTACTTTGCTCTGAAATAAAATAATAATAAAATCCTATTTTTTGTACATTAAAGCAAACTACAGTAGAGTTACAGAGCAGGTAAAATATTTCAGAAATAGATTTTTGTTTTTAAAAGAGCTGATCCTGTTACAGACTTTTAATAAGGCTTTTAGTATCTAGTTTGCCTGTCATGTTTTAGGTTATATTCTGCTATAAGTATTAATGACATTAATCAAATCAAGAACAACATCTGCTAATAAATTCTGCATGAATTTGCCTTTTTTTTCCCTCCCCCAAAGGATGACATTTCACCTCAACAGATCCGGTTACATTAAAATTTTAAAAGTCTGGACTCTATTATAATTGGATTTTAAAAACTGTAGTCTTTGAAAGCTGGTCCTCTGGCAGTTTTAGAACCAAAAACCTTTTCATTGAAAGTCATCTCAAAGTAGGCAGTTTGATTGTGTTCAACTGGGTATGAAACGCAGTCAACACAGATTTTGCTGTGACTGTGGAGTCATCCTAAACTTTACTTTAAAAACAGAGCATTACATTCTGTACGTATATTTTTTAAATACAGAATATAACTTCTGAAATGCATGATTAATGATATGAACATGTTTTTAAAACTTTGCTAAAGTTAAGGTCCAGTATAACCATAATGGCATTTTTTTAAAAATACAGCATTCAGTTTATCAAGACACAAAAACACAAAGTAGAGCATAATTTGAAGTGGAAACAAATTGAGATGTAGGATTCATTTGAGCTAAGCCCTCTTTAATGTTGCCTCTAAATAAGTGCAGCAAGCTTACTTCTGTAGTCACCTAATAACTGAACAGTTTGAATTTCTGTGAAGTTTGATCTCAGAATAAATCCAGCTGTTCATGTCTTTGCTAGAAAACATTAGTGAACAAAAGTTATTATGAGGACTAAGAAAAGGCACACAGGTCAGGGAGAAAGATGTCTTAACAAACTTTGATAAACCTTGAGCATCTCACGATGCGGTTTTCAGTCAATCTTTCAAAATAGTTAAAGAGAGGGCATGCCCCTCCGCAGCTATTTGTCCTACGTTCCCTAAACATTTGTCCTTTTTGGAAGACTGGTCATACTATTAAAATCCAGGTACGGAACATAAAAACCCTGCCTGCTTTTCCTTCATCCTGTTAGGTGATGAGACTCCAGCCTGTGTTGTGGGGCTGGAAATGTAAATGTTTTGGACTAATCTCTATAAAGACGTTTTACTTACTGGACCCGGATTATTCACCGTTGTTGCAAAATTACCTTATTTTCCAGACTATAGAGCCTACCTTTTTGGAAGCCGAGAACAGCCATACTCAAATTTGTATTTATTTTTTCTCGCGATAAGGATATAACTATCTCGTTATCATGGTTAAACTATTAAATCTTTTTTCGAGGTAACTAGATACTTTTCTTCAATATGACGAGAAAACAGGGATTGTTTTCTCGAGATAATGACATAGCTATCCCATTAAGAGGAAAAAACAATAACTGTTTTCTCCGAGATAATGAGATAATTATCATAAATCAAACTTGGAAGTAAATAACCTAACCAAAAATCAATCTTGCTACCTAAAAGTTAGGCTATTCATTGTATTATTTACAGAATTACACACGACTTAAGCTCTCCTTCCTTTGTGGTATTGATAGATGTAGGGCTAATTAGTTTAACTCCCACATCAATTATCTCATGATCTCAAGAAAGAGAAGTTTATTTTGTCAAAATGAATCATTCTGTTATCACGAGAAAATGGCTTTCGTTATCTTTAGATGATGATAAAATTAACTTATCTGGAGATAAAAATTGTAAAAAAGTGTTGGAGGGACACTCTGCTTCCATACATCTTACTGTAAGCTGCACTCACCAAGTTTATTCTTTAACTGGAAACGTACATATGTAAGCTGCTCACCAGGCTGTAAACTGCTGATATCTACTGACCTGCCCCCCACCAAACCTGTAGGGGGAGCTCTCCATTTCACCCCCTAGAGTAGGGACGAAGAAGCATGTTGCTCGTGGTAGTAAGAGCTTCTAATGAAAGATGTTGCTTAGTCAGCTCCATTACAGTTCTGCAGGAGTTGTGCACAGAAAATTAATTGGTTCGACAAATTTAATGCGGTAAATAAATGTAAAAATGAGTAAATTCAAGACATAGTTCTACATTGTGCCTGCTGCTAGCATGTGCGTATGCTAAATGAAAATTGGCCCCATCTTCTTTGATTTCCAACTAAGTCTTCTGCCCCTGGTGGTCAGAAGAAATCCACATAAAAGCACCACCAGTGTATAAGCTGCATGGTTCAAAGTGTGGAAAACAAAGAAGCGGCTTACTGTCCAGAAAATACTGTAAGCATAAAGTTCATAACCCTGGAAACATGAGAACTTTTAAGCATGGGAGTGGCCTTGTCATGCTGTGTAGAGCCTTTTCCTTAGTCATGACAGGTGTTAAAGACAGGCTTTGTGTATGGACCTTGAAACTCTATCTCTGATTCTTTCCCCTGAAAAGAGATCACTTGGGACAAACTCTTCATAACTTATATGTATTAATTAACCAGGAGACATGACAACAGATTCTGTTAGAAATTGTAATCTTATTCAGATCAGAGAAATTGCTTAGAGTTTATAGAATGGCAGCTGCTCACCTCTGGGCTCACCTCTCAGGAAGTGGCCCCGATTAACAGTTAAAAAGGCATTTTATTCATCTCCAGTCTACCACATCATTAGATTTTACATCATACATGTTAGCAGATGAGTAGACATCATGGCTCCAGCCTTATCAAAATATTACATTTCATTCTTAGCTGAAGGACACCGCTCTCATTCCAATTTCAAATCTTTGCCACATACAGAATGAAGATTATAACTGTATATTCAGACAGAGAAACTGTCTTAATTAGATGAACTATTTTGGAAACATCAGTTCTGACACGCAACAGGCAGCCAATACCAAGGTGTAATAAGCTCACACATCTTCAATGATAATTATCCTAACACAGGAAAGATGGTAAGCGTTGAGGTGAAAAATAGACTTAAACCAGGGCTTTAAGACTTGAGACTGGGGGGAGGTTCACCGACCCGCAGGATGGCAGCCAGAGCTACAACCAGATAGTTTGGATCACAGCTTTTTATGTGTTAAAGAAGTGGCCTGGTTTAATTTCAGATCTAATTCTTATCATGACTATTTGGCATAACTTCAAAGTTAATGTTCAGACACCGTCCAATTTGGCTGAGCTCTATCTGTTTTGCAAAGATCTAGAAAAACTTCAGTCTCTTGATATTCGCAGCAGGTACAGAAATACTGTTTCTTAAACACTTGCAGCGATAATTTCAGTAAAAACTGTTTTTCTAAATAAGGTATATTACAAACACACACCAGCGTTTTTTTTTATTATTTGCACATTATAATTAAAACCCTTGGATTCATTTTCTTCCGCTTCTTAAGCAGACTTGGTGATCACATAACATGTTAACTTTGATATCCTGTATGATTATTCTGAATATAAATCTGTACACAAAGATTGTTTTGAAATAGTAGTTGCATGCTGAATGGGATCAATGTGTTACGTAAAGATCAGTATTGAATATTTTTAAAACTTCATAAACTTTATTAACTTATCGATTCATAGAGCCCTTTACAAAAGACAGCCAAATAGCTAAAGGGCTTCATAATAAAATCATATATAGATATAAAATTAAAAGGACAAATAAATTACAGAGAAAAAAAAGTGGATTGAAGCATCGCAGTGTTCTGAGGTTTGGATAAAAAAATAGGCCCCATTCAGCTGGTTCCTGTGCCTGGGTGCTTTCAAGAGGAACTGGGACATTAGTAATCTACACATGCAGGAAAATAATAATCAGAAATGTAGAGTAACACCAAACCACTAAGGGCCTTTAAAAGCAAATTAAAGTTTGAAATTAATTCTAAAACAAAAGGGCAGCCAAATGAGGATGGATAAAGTCCTACAGAAGCACCATAGAGAGCCTTCTGACCAACGATCTCACTATGTGGTGTGGAGGCTGCAGCGCCGCAGACTTGAAGAAGGTGAGAACAGCAGACAAGATCAACGGGGCTCATCTTCCCTCCATAAAGACATTTCATTCCAGCACTGCGTCCCGAGTCTGTATCATCATCAGTGACCCCTCAGACCCCAATCATGCACTGTTCTCCCTGCTACCCTCGGGGAGAGACTTTGCAGCATTTGATGCAGGTCCAGCAGATTCTGAAACAGCTTCTTCCCCACCGCCATCAGACAGCTGAACTGTTGAAAAAACTCTAAATCATGTCACAGACTCTGCATCAAACTGACATCACCAAACCAAAACACTGCAAAATTGCACCATATATATTGAGTGCTCTGACCTTTCATATCAATGCGTTTTGTTTTTTGCACAGCATTGTTTACATTTGATTACTGCTGCTTTATGGAATGGCAATGTCATGAGAGCTGTACAAAATGTAATTTTGTTTTGTATACACTCTGTGTATTCAAAATGAAAAAGTTGTCTAAGTTTGAGTGATATTGCATCTGAACGTGTCATTTCAAAGATGTGCAGCAATTTTTGGGACAACTGAGACACTAATTTAAATACTTCCACCACCAATTCTTGAGCTAATAAAAGCATGTAGCCTTCTGAAGATCATCACAGTTTAAAAAATGCACCAATTTAACACAAAAATGCTAGAAGCTTGATTCAACTACTGTATTATTTGTTTAAATTTAGAATCCGAATAAGAAAATAAAGTAGATTTTTACAGTACTGACTCAATTAGTAGCTTTCTTGATAAACAAAACAACGTTAATTTACTGTTACCTGGTTCTAAGGAGCAGAGATGGGAAGTAACGAAGTACAAATACTTCGTTACTGTACTCAAGTAGATTTTTCTGATATTTTTACTTTACTTTACTACTTATTTTTATGGCGACTTTTTACTTCTACTCCTTACATTTTTACACAAATATCTGTACTTTCTACTCCTTACATTTTAAAAAATTGGGTCGTTACTTTAGTTTTGAATCATTTCAATGGAGTTACCGTTATTATTTTTCATGTCATCAATACCAAATTCAATCTAATTGGATGGGAATCTATGTTGCATTTGATGTACCACTACAAGATGAATCGACAGATTCGGCGGTATTCATTCGAGGCAAATCATTGCAGCTTGGTGGCGGTGGCGTTAGCATAGTAGTATGGACAACGAGATGATTGAAAATGAACACAACGGAGATCTAGTCCTATTGGCAGACATCCATTTAAAATGTAGGCAACGGCATGAAAAAAGTGGTTTCTACTTTTACTTTTATACTTTAAGTAAATTTACAAGCCTCTACTTTGTTACTTTTACTTGAGTAAAGAAGTTTAATCAGTACTTCCACTTTTACCAGAGTATTTTTTAACACAAGTATCTGTACTTTTACTCAAGTACGGAAAGTGAGTACTTTTGCCATCACTGCTAAGGAGAGATAGATTTTGGGATCATATGGATAATACATAGAGAGCGTTTTTGTTTTGATTGATTCCAATGGAAGCGAATAGAGGCGGGAAAAAAAAGGCTGACCAGGGATGGAAGCCTGTGGAACCCTAAATGACAAAGTAGGACAGCACTCATAATTTAAACAACCTATATATATATATATATATATATATATATAGACGGGGCTGCCTTTTACAGCTGCTTTTTGTATCTCTGCTTCTGTCTCCTTGAACCCCAGTTGGCCTTGGCAGATGGCTGCTCACACCCAGTCTGGTTCTTCTGGAGGTTTTTTTTTCCTGTTAAAAGAGAGTTTTTCCTCTCCACTGTCTCTACAAGCATGCTTAGCGTAATGAATTGCCTTCGGGGCAATAAGTTGATGCAATCAAATGGTTTTCCTGAAAAAGAAAACTCAATTTGACTGTATTATCTGGTGAACTGTAAAGTGCCTTGAGAGGACATGTTTTGTGAATCTGTACTATATAATTAAACTAAACTGAATTGATTTATATCTTGTAGAATATAACAGAATTGTTTTACTTTTTTGGAGTATGCGAAGTTATAAGAGAATAATGGAGCCAAACCTTTTGTGAAATATGTTAGTGTTGTCCCATAACAGCCTATGAGCTTAGGCCCTTTCATAATGGATTAAATAAGTTTTCACACCCTGAGTGACAAACTTCCTCTCTTCTGTTACGTTCATGAATGGCACTGCTGATTTAAAATTTTTGCTGAGTAGAGCAGCGTGGTTCTTTGTCCTTTTAGATTCTGGCTCTCTGAAACAGCATTTATTCAGGGGGGCTGTTTGAAAGGGTTCAGCTGGGCTAAATAGGAAGCTGTTGCCTGTTGTTTGTACACGAAAAAGCTCTTTTGTTTTCCAGAGGAACAATTGAGCTTTTCACCAAAAGCCGGAGAGCACAGACAAACCTCACCGCTGCTGAGAGTCATGCTTTTACACTTAGACAGAGCTCAAGCTCTATCGCTATGTCTGAACCAGTGTCTGTCCCCTTTGTTAAACAGAAATGTAATATAGCAAAGGTCCAAGGATTTTTTTGAAACATTGATATTTTCAGCAGCATTTTGACAGTTTACATGTATTTTCAAAAGTTTCCTCTTATTCTATTCAGGGAAAAATCTTTTGGAAAATACTTAAGTAGATTTATTATACAATAACTTTGATTTTACATTTACCAAATGTTATTGTTTTGGATGCAGTAAAATTGATTACCAATACTAATTTCCCTGAACTTGTAAAACCCACACACATTTTCAGCAATAGAGGATGTGGACATCAGACCAAAGAAGAGCTCACCTCTGCAGTAATTCTGTTTTAATGTAGCTGCTGTCACTACTTGGTCACAAATAAGAATTTAAAGGTCATAATTTTAAAATCCTTTTCTTATCGTTCTGTCTCTTAGCTCATATTATTTATATTAATCTACATGACCTAGAAGAGAAATGTGTAAAAAGCATGAAAAGGGAGAAAAATGCTAACTGAAGGCAGCCAAGGAAGCAGCAGAAAGTTGCTGATGAATAAAGATTTTCCTTTTGAATATCAAACTAGGGTGTCAGAGCCAATATCTACAAAAAGACAAGAAGAAGAGTAAAAGAGTTTAAATTAAAAGTTAGGCTCGTAAAAAGAAGCTTCATAACATTATATCCACAGAGAAAGAAGGGAGAAATGTTAAATACACTGAAACTTTATAGTGAATATAAAAACACTTTTGAAGCCAGCTTCCCAGTAATTCAAGAAAGTAAGAAATGACCGTTTGTTAAAAAAATGATCATTTGAAGCATTCTGATTAATTTTCTTTGTGCTCCAGTTATGACTAACATTGCTACTAGGATGTGCACAGGCTTCAATCAGCCACAGCATTTATATTCTATGTCTGGACAAAGTTTTCTAACAACGTTAACTGGTCCTTAAAAGGTGATTGAAGCTAATGCAGCATGTCTAGTGATTAAAAGTGATGTAAAATGTTGATACATGCAAATTTGAACTAATATGTAGAAACTATTGATGAATCAGAGAACATCAGAGAAACTGAAAAAAATAAAGAGTGTCAAAGAAAGCATTCTCTTACTTGATTAACTTTGTTTACAAAAAAAGATCAGTGTTCACGTAGGTCTCACCACTGACTCCCTGTTTAAACATACACTGCTAAGTGTAATCGATATGTAGTCATTTTTTCTTAAATTTAAGAGAAATTTTTCTTGAATTGAGCAGGTAAGTGAGACAATTTGCTAATGGAATAAGACAATTTAGATTTAAAATAAGAACAAAACAATTGCAGTCTCTTATTTCATGTCCATAATATCTGATTATCTTCTTTTAAGCCTAAACATACTCATTCCATTGGCAGATCATCTTATTTACCCACTCAAATTAAGGGTAAATAGACTTATTTTAAGAATCTTTTACTCATTTTAAGATAGTTTTTGCAATGGTTTGGATTGTACCAGAGATGGGGGATCTGGAGTCATCAAGTCATCTCTATGTCATGTATTTGTTCTGACCCAGTGAGTCCAATCTGCACAGGTTAAACCAGATTGGACTCACCTGTTTCAGTGGCTGGGTAGAACAAATACATGACAAAGAGATGACTTGTTGACTCCAGATCCCCCATCTCTAGATTGTACAGTCCCATGAATCCTAAACATACATTTTTATTTAATTCTTTGAAAAAAAATAAAAAAATCTGTGTAGATTTTTTTTCTTTTTTTAATCAGGAGAAAAAAGGTGCTGTCACTTAAGATGCAGATAAGATGCATCCTGAATAGAAGGTGCTCACTTCCTGCTATTAATTACTTTATGCCAGAAGTATTACTAATCATGGCAGCTCATTACACTTATATAGGCCTAAATGATTTTTGTCCTCTAAAGTTGAAAATAAATTTATCGCTTAATCTGTAATTTTTATCTCCAACTCTTCCCAAAAAATTTTTCTGGTCATAGGATAAAAAATAAACCTGCAGGTAATAAATGCAGAGCCAATAAGCTCTAAGGGTTTTAATATCTATAAATTTAAAGATAAGAGTTTTGAGTAACTTTACAAGAAATGTTTATGATACCGATGTTTCATGTATGGAACCAATTATCTGCATTCATCTCTGTGAGCCTGACAGTATTAAACAAATTACGGATTTATCATGCCCTCTTTTATTGCAAAAATGATATATTACAAATTATGCGGAATACAAACAGACATTAAGCACTTGTCTAGCAGAAGATGTAGAAGGGCAGTGGATAAGAAAATATGAACTGTGATCATTTAATCGCTTGGTTTAACAAGTGAAAGTTAGATAAAAAATATAATTAAATTTTCAAGGTCAAAATCATTAACAACAGCAAACAAGGGAAATAATTGTAGATTATGGGGGAAAATATAAATGTCAACCTCTGGTTCCACATGGGAGAATAGATGGAACAAGTGGTAAATATATATAGTGTGCAGTCATTTTAAACGTAAGTTATATAGTCCTTTTTAATAGATTGGAATATGCATTCTGATGAGGTTTTTTGGTGGGATTCAAATTACCCTTTGAAAAAAACCTTTCAGCAGTTATTAAACCCATATATCTGCAAGAAAAAATGCTTGTTGATCTAATATTCGGATATCAAATGTTTTTAGCTGTACACTTAAAATTAAGAAATAAAGGCTTGAAAACATTGCTCTGTGTGATGATGTTTTTATATTAATTTTATTTACTGAAATAAAGTTTTCAAGAATTGCCATTACTGAATATGGCTTTAAATACTTCTCTATCCAGCTAAAGGCAAACTAGATTGAAAATAGAACAGAGAAGTCATCTGCAACAAAGAAGAGAGCTGACTGCAATTTTGAAGGGAAGCTTTGATCGTTCAGTGTTTCCAACAAGACTCTCCAGATAATTTATGAAGCTATTGTGGAGAGTACACAATCTGCTGTCATCTGTCAGGGGTTGCAAAATCACAGTCATTGAGGTAAAGCTGAACAAGCTGATGAAGGCCGACACTGTTCCAAGGACTGTGCTGGAACCCCCTGAGATGACTGTGGCCAGGAGGATTCTTCATTAAAGAGAACCCCACAGCATCTTCCTCAGACCTTCAACAGCAGTGTTTTCAGTCAGAGGGATCTCTATGTCTCCCATAATATTGACCGCTACAGGAAATCCTTCTTGCATACAACCATAAACATCTAAAACAAAGTTTTGAAGAACCCTGTATAATAGTTACAACAACTCTGCTAGCTTTTGAAATGAATGAAGTGGTTATTGAATGTTGATATTTGCAGCAGCTGTATGATGAAACTGTTTTTTGTGGCTCTCTGTCTGCAGGGGAGTACATGAGTAAAAAGGGAAAGTGCCATCTTTGTGATGTTACCTGTCTGCAGTGCACAGGCCCGGAGAGTGAGGCCTGCACCTCCTGCCCGAAAACAAGGTTCCAATCATTCTCAAGGAAATATTCCTAATATAGAGCGCATGTTTTACAATGCTGTTTCACACATTTTTTTGTTTCAACCATTTTTGAAGAAGATTAGATCAAGGCTTAGAGCATATCATGAAATGCATTGTTTATTATATCTTGATCTTATCAGCAGAGTTGATTAGACATTATTGGAGTCCATCAAACCTCAATTTAAAAAAGCTTCCAATTTTGTAGTGTAACATAATGATACTAAGACTATTTCAGAGCTTTTTAACTTTTTTAATACAATCTGTAAACTAGCTTAAAAATAAAAGCAAAGGATCTGAAATATTTTAGGGAGAAAATTAAACAGGACAACATTTGAGCTTTATATAAAATATTTGTTGACAGAAAAACCTCCAGAAAAATGTCTGCAGCACTGCACTAAACATTTAAAGTAGTGAGGCAGGCAGAAGCTAATTGTTTCTAAAAAGGCCCATTAAAGTCATGTGTTAAATGATCAAAATGGCACCCAAATGACTCCTGAACTATTAGAGTCAATTAAGAATCAAACCTGGCACTGCGCCTTTCCTCAGTACCAGCACTTCAGCTGAGCATGATTATTGGAGCTTTATTTTGCAGAGAAGTCTTATAAGGAAATAGCAGAAAGATGCATAAAAATATAAAACAAAACCTGACAATACATTTCCAGAATCCTCAGGACCTCAGACTCAAACTTAGGCTTAAATTTCAAGTAGACAATAACAAAAACCTACAGCCAAAACAAAGGACTGGCCTCAGACACACACACACATATAAATAAAGGAGTTTAAAGTCTTGGACTCAGCCAAGAAGAGTTGGATCTAAATCCAGCGGAGCTTCCCCCAGAGAGACCTGAAATTCACTCAGGGTCGATTCTGCCAAAAAGAAACAGAAAAACCTCCAAGACAAAGGTATGCCAAGCTTGTGAGATCTTTCCCAAAAACCGTAAGCTGCCAGAATCCTTCAGCCAAACACAAAGAGAAGTTTTTCAATTCTGATGTAAAGAGGCATATTTATGCGTAGAAAATGTTACAAAACACTATTAGACCTACCTCAGAGTGCCCCACTTGTTAATTAAGGAGGGAGGAAAAAACAAGCTGGATTCCTCAGGAGGCAAACCTGAAACAAAACAAAATGTTTTCCATCTGCACTGTTCATTTAAAAGATGTAAGCTAATTCTGCTGAAGTGGCTCATACATTGCATTAAAATCCAACTGCTGCATTTTAAATTGAAAGCAAAGCTGTTGCTGGTGTAAACTAAACTTGAAATCACAGATTATGTGAAACTGCTGGGTTCAGAGGTGAAATCAAACTTGTTTGTGTTTATGTTACAACTGTAGCTCTGTTTCAAATGTCAACGTAGGTTCTTTCAGGATGGACAGTGTGTTACCCACTGCCAGCAGGGGCGTTACGCCATGGGAGAACATTGTCTTCTCTGTCATCATACCTGCAAGACGTGCACTGATGAGGGTCCTGATAATTGCACCAGCTGTGGAACAGGTACTCACTCTGACAAAAATAGACTTAATGGAGTTATGCTTTTCTTTCCTTCCACAGTGGTGAAATCTTAAAATTGTTTATTACTGTTGCCAAAGTGCAAGCATGGGGCTGTTTTCCCTTCTCTGACCTCCTCTAGGTAAAGGTTTAGTGATTGAACCAGAGTATATTGGCTGAGGAAGTGGGGCCTGCTGAAGCTGCAGCACAACCTCTACCTTGTATATCTATGAACAGGAAGCAGGAATGAATAGTATATATTATGCTAAAGCTGCTCATACAAAACCCAATGTTATCATCTATGTCACTGCTATATTGGAGAGCAAGAATATTAGCTGCAAGTGAAATGATTCTCCCATCATTATCCTGCAGGAAGTTAGAAACTTTCCAAATGAGTTTCAGCTCCAGCCATTAAAAAAAATCCTGTCTTATGAAGTTAGTCTCATATTACAGCCAAGAGTTAGTTCAATTGGGAACGGTATGCCTTGGGGCATAGCTGAAGCATTGATGTGGTAAAAATCAATAAACACTGACTAGTGGTTTTGATATTATCTTCCATAACATTTGTATATCCCTTAAACCTTAACAAATGAGCATGCTACAACTACAAATTGAGATGCATGTATTTATTTATTTTTTGTGATAGACAAGCACAGAAGTAGTCAAACTCCTAAAACAAATCCATCTGTTTGTATTTCAATCTCAAAATAAATACAGCTGTTCTGGGAAAACTCCTGAGGCTATAGAACAAAGACTTCACCTTGAAACAGTTTTTCTCAAAAAAAAAAAAAAGAAGACACAGAGGGAAGGGATGAAGCTTAAAGCAATATTTGGATATAAAATGATACTCAAAGCATTGAACATCTATTAGGAACAGTTCTGTCCTGGTAAAGATAAAACTCTTCTCCTTCATGGCTGCCCACCTTACAGAATGCACAAGGAGAGCAGTAATCAAAGTAGCATAGCTGTAACACTAGGGGAGCTGCAGAGATTCACAGGTAAACTGGATGAATCTTTTCAAGGGCAAATAGTAGTTTAATATCCTGTAAATCTAAACCCCTATTTTCAAAATTTTTATTTAGAATTAGTGAGGAAGAAATTGAGTGAGCTTAAGAGATCTCAAGTAGAGAAGATGGCAAAAGACGAAGAAGAAATATTCTCCCCAGAGTGAACAACTGTGGGGAGTTTATGTTTATGGCTGATCTTATCAAGGATGAGCTCACTTTTCCAACCCAGCATAGTCGAGTTAACTTAATTTGTAATAAGACCTGTGACAATAATAGCATAGATAAAATTGGTTAATATTGAAATAATATTGAAAGGGAAAAAACAAACTCTCATGCCAGATTGTGGCAACACAATGATATCACCCTCTGGCTTATGCCACCACTAGTGGCAGGGTCCCAGGGAAAGACTACTCTAATCCTTTTCTAAGTTACTTATCCAAGCGTATGTTGATTCACAGCATTGAAGTCCTCTGCCAGGGCCCAAGCGCCAAATAACTTTCATTTTTCTTCATCAGTTGCTGTCTCCTTGAACCCCAGTTGGCCTCAGCAGATGGCAGCTCACACTGTGCCTGATTCTGCTGGAGGTTTCTTCCTGTTAAAAGTTTTCCTCTCCACTGTCGCTACATGCGTGCTCAGTACAAGGGATTGCAGAGAGTTAATGATTCCTTGCAATCAGCTGGTTTTCCTTGGATAGAAATATTTTGGAGAATCTGATTGTGTTACCTGTATAACAAAATTGAATATTTTCTAATTTTAGCTTTTCTCTGTGTGACTCCCTCTGGGTTGAAATTCACCCAAGGAAATAAGTATATCACTTTGAAGTGCTTAGCTTTTTTGTGCCACCTG
>NW_015150631.1:401169-416102 GCF_000732505.1 Cyprinodon variegatus | reverse complement strand
GTAAATAAATAAAAATGTCAGAATTACCTCCCACTTCACATGTATCTATTAACATTAATAGATACAACATTTTAATAAAATCAAGTCAAGGTTATGGACTGTTGAAGGGGTATTAAAAGCCTCTGCTGGGCTTAATATTTCTGACTGCATTGCTGTACAAATTTGCTTTCAGACCAAGCTAAGCCTCATTTATGTCATGACACGGGCAATTGATCACCTAAAAGTAAATGTATGTAATTAAGCTAAAATGCTGCTGATTGTAAATGTTTTTCAGACAAGGAGAATCAATCTTTTGTAAGTTCTTTCCTGACATCTTTGCTTTCATGTGTCTATTTCTTATCCTCTTCCTCCTTCAAAGTGAAACATACCCTGATTTTAAGTGCTGTGATCCAACAACTTTGAGCAGCTAATCCTCAGCCCTTTTCTCATGTTATTATAAATCTTAGAGGTCATTAACAAACTGCACCTGAAGAAATATTAGTCTGATGGTGGCAGGAACAACTGTGTTTATCACACTGTTGCAGACAGTATTATGGCTGTCAGAATGAACGTGTTTACACACGGGAGATACTGTTACACACCTACAGTCACTCCAAGGTACCAGATGTCCACGGAAAAAAATGAACTCCAGATTTTCTCGTCACACACACCTTCACATACACTTTCAATTAGCTGAAAAATTTGTCAGCCTGTTTAAAAATGTGGTTCCATTTAATTGCGAGTCTGTCTGAGGCGCAATGAGACATAACAATAACAGTAGGAACAGACCTTCTATCTGTCTCACTCTGTTTCTTTCTCAAAACAACATTTCTTATCTCACAGAGACACACACATACACACAAAGCTATGCACCCAGAAATTATTTTGATTCTGACCTTTGATAGGGATTCTTTAGATCCATGCTGTCACTTTTGAAGGACAGAGTCAGACAGAGACAACAGAAAAGGTTAAAATACTGAAAAGAAAAAAAAAAACCTTTAGGAATGACATTTAAGTAACACATATTTACTTCATATGTTATTTTGTTACCGGTATGTTTTTTTTTTTACAACAATCACACAGGATTTCATCAGAAAAAAAATCACTCACTGTAAAATGTAAGTGTAGCAGAGCAATGCAGCTGTGGCTGTATGCTTAGGATCATTATTGTTCGTTGAAGGTTGAACCTCCGCTTTAAATCTGCTGCCACTCAGCTCCATCCATGTTCCTACCAACTCTGTCCAGCTTAGGGTTTAGAATAGAATATTATGAAGTAGAATAGAATATATTAGAATAAAATGGAATGGAATGGAATAGTATACAATAGAATACAAATTTATGTAATAGAAGAGAATGGAATGAAATAGAATGAAATAGTAAAGCATACAATGGAATGGAAAAGAACAGAAAAGAATAGAATATAAATGGACAGAGTGGAGTGGAATAGAATAGAATGGAATGTCTTAGAATAGAATAGAATGGAATCAAATAGAATTGAATAGAATACAATGGAATGGAATTGAATGGAACTGAATGGAATAGAATACAATGGAATGGGATAGAATAGAGAGGGATAGAATAGAATAGAATAGAATAGAACAGAACAGAATAGAATGAAATTGAATGGAATAGAATATAATGAAATATTGTACCCTGTGTTTAAAATGAATGTAACCACCGAAGTACACAATAAGCACTCAATAAACACGGTTAATATTATAATGAAACAATACAAAAAAAAAGAAAAACGACTAATTCTACAGTGCTCAGGGCTTTAGAATCCTCTATGTCCTCTACTTTCTGCCGTAGGGCTGTGGAGCACGAGGATGAAGCAGCTGTGGCAAAGCTGAGATGAATTAAAAAGAATCTTCTGTCTATACTCTGTTTAGCCCCTTGAGAATCAGCAGTGTCCTCCCTCAAGGTCAGGTTGCATCTCATTGGGATTCTTATTAAAGGATCCCCACAGCATGATGCTGTCGCAAACATGTTTGACTTTTGGGATGATGTGTTTGCCTAGCACTATGTAAGGAGTAGAACTACTAAGGAGTACAACAAGGAGTCTCCTCTGTTAAGAATGGCATATTCCATGTTTACTGCCCCCCCTTATGACTTTGTTTTTTTTTTAATAGGACTTTTCTCATAAGGGCCCCGTTTCTAGAGAGCTTAACTAATGAGGCTCTTGGCTGCATGCCTGATTAATGTCATGTGTAATCTTCACAGACTGGCCTTTTTATTAGCAAATGACTGACTGATTAGTATTCTGTGAGTTGTTCAAAGCTTGATCACGTATTAGTTAAAATTAGTGTAAAAGCTGATTTTCCTCCCAGAACAACTGAATCATGACGAAGAATGAATAATTTTGCTGGTTAAGTCATTTGCTAAAGTAATTTGTTAAGGGTTATCAGAATAAACTAATCTCGATGGATGCCAAACCTTTCAGGTTTCACTTGTAAAAAAACTATTTAAAAACCATTACATTTTTCTCCTTCCATTTCACAATGATGTTTTTAACTGTGTTGATCTATCAGATGGAATCTACAAATACGTCTAAGGTTGTAAGGTGATGTTATGAAAAAGATAAAGAGAAATGAAAACTTTTCCAAAACAAATGTCACTGCACATACATGAATGATGATTCACATTCAGATCATGTTTTTTTCAAGCTTAAATTACTCATCTGCCTGTGAGTCTGGGTCTGTCTGCATACCTGTGCCTGACATTAAAGTACTTATCTCTGTTTTTTGTTTTTTTCTGTCTCAACCCCAGACAAATTTGGCGTACCCAGGTACCTATTTCAGAGTCAGTGTCGGGAAGCCTGTCCTGAGGGGTTCTTCCACTCTGCAAGAATGAGTTGTGAGCCGTGTCCTGCAGAATGCATCGTTTGTGCTGCTTCAGATCGCTGCGTCCAATGCAGCATGGGATACACGCTCAAATATGGCCACTGTGTCAAACTGGAGTGTAGCACAGGTTAGAGACTGTAATGCACATGGTCACCTCTGCAAACACTATACATTTAAAAGGTTAATTTTAAGACAGATAAACCCTGAACAATGATTTATCTGATAAAATCCACCAACAACAGGTATTTTATATAATCAACATTAAACCACTAAGAATCTTTCATCCCAAACATGATTTCCTATACCTTACATTTTTGGTGATATAAGTAAACAAAACAAAGCAGTTTGTGAACTTCATATCTGTCTGCCTATGTTGTTTTTGTTGAATATCTTAATGATTAACTTTCCATATTTGTTTGTTGTTCAGAGATATTTGTCGTACTCTGAAAGTCACATCTGAGATGAGCTCAGATGTTCTTTGCATGATGTTAGTTATATGATTAGAGACTCTGGGCCATATTTCTATCATCTCTGATATTTCAACAAAGAGAAAAATGTTAGAAACAAGTCCCTGGCAGGCCTTAATCTAGTCCATCTTCCAAAGCCCACACCCTGTATTCACCCCCTCCTTTTTTTCTGATCTTAATCCTCATTTTTATCCTCTGAGAGATTGGGAATGATCAACACCTCACAGTTTATATCAAAGCATGAGATCAGCTGGGAATAGCAGCCAGGGGAGAGTTGAGAGAAAGCTAGAGCTCCTGCTCTTTGCAGCATATGAGATAAAGAAATAAGGCGGAGCTTTCTGCACCTGTTGGTCCGAAATGAAAGTTGATTCCAGCAATATGAATTTTTATATGAAGAAGAGCTTGCATCATTAAAGTAGATAAATTACTTTCCTTTCTCTGTTTTTCATGTTCTGTGGGAGTATTGTATTCTCCTATTACATCTTGATTTAGTTCATTTAAAATAGACAGGATTTATTATGCTTAAAGTTAACAGTTACCAAAGCACCTTTTTGTAAAATGACAAATAAAATCTGTTTAGAATTATCTCTCTTACATGTGATCATCACTGTTTCAGGAGAGGTTTCAGATGCAGAGGAGGATGGCTGTCTCCCCTGTGATGAGGGCTGCAAGAAATGCAAGCGCGGTAAGTAGACCACATCTCTTCGTTTATCTCACTATCGCCAGTTTAAAGTAAAATAAATCCGAGCTATTTTGTTCAGTTTAGAAATTTTACCAGGATGAAAGGATATATCCCAGGAAGAGATCTGCAGAAATGTTCTTCTTGCTTCCTGCTGCATGTTGATCAACCATCAACAGAACTATACAGCTGCTGCAGCTTGACGTCATGAATAGCTCCTGGACTCTGGGTTTTCCTCTGACGACTACACAACACAATTGTGTTATTGAAGTAGAGCGTGAGATTTGGACAAAGGAAATCTGAGAAGTGATTAAAAACAAATATTTGTTTAAACAGGCAAATTGTTGCGCATACAACACTCAAAAGTTTTTTCCAAAATTAGGAGCCTTAGCATATTTTCCAAGGAAGCAATGAAAAGGTTCAAGGCCTTGTAAAAGTGTTTACACCTTTTTAAGTTTTCCACTTTTTTTTTTTTAATGAACAGATTCCTATGCATTTAAACATATTTAAGGATTTTTGAATGACAGTGGTCAAACAGCGAGGAGGTTTTCCTCAGGAGTCGAGAGGGAGAAGTGATCATTCAGTCAGAACAGTCATCTTGTGTGGAACTGTTGCTGTGGTCTCTGAGGTTGATTATTTCATAGGGCTTCACAGCAACCACCAACAGGTTTAAATCGGAAGGCAACTGGACTTTTGCTCAGTTATTTTTAAGACACTTTGACACCTATCCAGGAGTCTGTAGTTGGAGTGCTGATGTATTTAAGCAGCATGGAAGTCCATCATGCTGCACACAATCCAAGTCAGATGCAAATCAAGTCTTTAAAAACCTGAGTGAAAGTCTGGTTCCCTTCCAATTTAAGCCTATTTGTGGTTGCTATGACCCTGATGATTAAGAATTTACACAGGCATGTTCACAATATAGTAATAATAATAATTGAACTTTACTAATCTCACACTGGAGAAATTTCACTCTACATTTAACCCATCCCCTTGGGGAGCAGTGGGCTGCCATTGTGCGGCGCCCGGGGAGCAGTGGGGGGTTAAGGAGCCAGAGTGCAGGCTGTGGGGATCGAAACCCGGTTCTTGCAACCTTCTCATAGCAACCTTCTCTCCCGTTTCATTTTGCTCAGTCTTTATTGAAAAATGACTCAAGCTCAGACAGACAAGTCTTGCCATAGATTCTGGATGAATCTAGGTCTGGACTTTGACTGAACAATTCTAACAAATGGACATTCTTTAACCTAAGCAATTCCATGTTAACTCTGGCTCATATCCTACTAAAGAGTGTACATCTGGCCCAGTCTGCCCTGCACTGAGCTTCATCTGTTTGGACATCAACTCTGATGCTGAAGAAAAGCATCCTACCACCACCATGTTTCTTAATGGGACTGGTGTGTTCAGATTAATCTGCTGCAATATCTTTCAGTTTGGGTTCATTTAACCAAAAGTCCTTCTCCTATATGTTTTCTGTCTCCTGGAAAACTTAAAGCAGGATATTTTATGTTGTTCTTACCATTTCTTTCTTCTTGCCGTTCTCTCTCTAGGACTAGATTTGTGGAGTGCACAGTGATAGTTGTTCTGTTGAATTTTCCCAACTGGGTTGTGGATCTGTAAAGAATTTAATGTGCTGAATTTGCTTTGCAATGATGTGAGAAGATTCTATAAATGACCTTGCAACATCTTTCTGTTCCCTGCAGTCTGCTTTAGGCCATATCTCTCACTCTGGAAAAAAACTGCTTCTTCTCATAGTGAGTTTAGGTTTAGTACTGCATGGATGTGAGGAAGCTGCTGGTAGCTGTTTCATCCACATGCTCTGGAAAACATTAGTTACACTTTCTAAAACTATGTAAGATACAATCTGCAATGCCGCAGAAAGACAAACCTCCTTCCTCCTTTCAGAGATTATCATTACATACCACTGAAAGTTGTTATTGTGAAGTGAACTCATCTGAGGCAGAGATGGGCTGTTATTATGTCATTATATGTTTCGTCTGGAATATGTTGCTTCTGTCTGGCTACCAGTACGACCGTCCTGCTACCCATCATTTACACAAACCAAAGCTGTCAGTCAGCAGAGGAGGGATTAAAGATGAGCAGCTCATCTGCAGAGTTAGGAAACAACACTGATGCAAATATTTTCAGAATGTTTAAACGGAATATTTTAATCCTGTTTGTAAAAATATTAAAATTTATTCATAGTCTTACTTTAATTGTTTGGTTTGTTGAATTTACTGGCAAGCATCAATGCATACAGTGCATTTAAACAGTTTTCATCCCAAACTTGATTGTATCTAAATGTTATGTTATGCATTAGACCAATAGTGAAATGGGAGGAAAATGATAGGTTTTTTTTTATGTTTCTTGTTTCCAAGCATAACTACTAATGCATCTCATTTTTCTGATGTGAAGTAAACTTATCTTAGGAAAAACAAAAAACAAAAAAAAAAAAAAACTGAAACACCAACCTCCTACAGAGAGGAGAAAATCGAGAACAAAAATTATTTTTATGCAGCTTTTTTTTTTGGTTGATATTTTCTGCATCTACAAATCAAAGATTGTCACTCAAAGAAAAGATGTGTTTAGAAGATGTGGCTTTTAAAGTTAAAGGATTCAAAATCCAAAGGTTTTCTTGTTTAAACCAAAGTATGAGATACCCCCCTCCTTAAAACTACTGTTAAAACACAAAGTCAGGGAGTATCTCCTGGAAGACGCCCTCCAGCAGAGCTGCACAGGCTTGCAGAGTGAATGCCAAGTAGAAGTGGAGAAAACATGTGGAGACCCTGCACTTTTACTGAGACACTAAGAAGCTTTATCATCTGTGTTTCAGGTTTCCATATCTGTTATTTTTATCCTGAAAACAACAGTGTTGTTTATTATTTTACTGGCTCTCCATACAAACAGAGTAGAGTGAGGGCATTTTTTCTGCTTGGATGTATTTAAGATAATCTTATCAAAAGTAGACAGCAAGTCAAACGTGTTGCTGCTCTCTTTGATTCACAGTGAACCACTTTTTTGTATTTCTCAGCCATATTTCCTGAAAGTTGTAGCTCTGGAAGTCGGTTGAAGTGATAGATTTAGGTGATGGGTTCATCGATCACTCGTCATGACTGCACTCCCTTACACTTTTAATTGAACTGAACAACCTTAAAGTGTGACTGTGTGCACTCACATCACCTTTCTTCCTTAATTGCTGACATGATGTGCAGCTTTTTATTGCAATTTGAAAAAAAAGAGAAAAGTGTGAGTGCTTGCACATTCCACAAGTCAGTACCTCAGAAAGTGTACAGCAGCTGAAATGCTCCCCTCCTACTTTGCACCCTTAATATTTATGCGGGCGCTATTTTCTCCCTCTCCTAGACACAGCCTGCAGGCACCATTTCCGCCTTCTTACCCGAGTTTTCTCCTATACCTCAGTCCCTCCCACCTCTCCTTTTTCCCCGTCTTTCTATCTCTGTATGAGTAATTGCTTTCACAGGTTGTGGCTTGTTGATGCTATTGGAGTGAAAAACCGGTGCAATGTTAAGTTAAGGGTGCTGGAAGGAGACAGAAAGAGGAATGGGATGTGGGGGTCGGAGGAGGATTAATGCCCCAAGGGAAGATCTGCAAGAACATCTTTTAAAACCATCCTTTACCTTCTCTCCCTGCCTGTCTGATCTTTTATTTCTTTTCTTTTACCCACACCGCTCACTCCCTCTGTCATTGAAGATGTTGTGACATTTTTAGATCCGGAGGTGACAGTGAGGGTCCTCCAGAGTTTCTAGCTGAATGGTTTTGATGGACAGCTGAGATTAATTAGTTTGAGGGAAAATGTCCTCCCTTTCTGGTTTCTTTGGGTAAAAACAACGTCTTACAAACTGACTTGAAATACTTGCTAGAGTGTTCCAGTTTATTTTATTTACCCTTTGTAAATATGTGTGGAAAACCTTAAAATAAACAATAACCTCAAGCTGAAAAGAAAGTCTAAATATATGCTTTCAAGCATATATTTTAAGCATATATTTTGGAGTAGAGGAAAAAAACTCATTTACATATTGTATTTATTCATTTACCTACCATAAGCTTTATGATTTCAATTTGGATTAAACGTTTATGCAGACATTTTAGTATTGTTTCAGTGAGTCTATGCTCCATTTTAAAATATCTATCCGTTTTGAATTAAATCTGTCAAAAACATTAATAAACTTTAAAATATAATTAAATTATGTACTGAAATAGCTGAAATAAGCTTGAGGGACCTCATTCATCTAAGTCAAACAGGTAATGGTGTAACAGGATCCTCCTCTCAATAAGGAATTCCAGTTGCTTCCTTTTGGATGCTGGTATCTTCTTCTAAGATGTAGGACAAATAGATTTGACAAGTTGTTTTTGTTCAGTGGTCAGATGATAACAATGGCTTTATATATTTTTCCCCGTCTTATCTGTGTATGATATGTTATGTCAAGCTGTGTATTTATTTATTATGTCTGTCTGTCTGTCTGTCTGTCTTACATTTTTGTAATCCAAAAACAGTACAAAACAGCAGCGGTTCTACTCTGAGTCCTCCCCGGGTGACAGAGCTCCCCACCCTATCTCTAAGGGAGAGCCCAGACACACTACGGAGAAAGTGTGTTTGGGCTCCATAGATGACCATAGATGAGGGTAGGAATGTAGATCGACCAGTAAATCATGAGCTTTGCCTTTTGGCTCAGCTCTCTCTTCACCACAACAGACCAGTACAGCGCATTCTTTAGGAGCATATATGGACACCCTTATGCTTGAACATGGTGTTCGTTATGGACAATCTATGATGAGCACAGAAGTCAAACAACAGAAAACCACTTCAGTTCAGGTCAGGTGGGCCATTCCTCCCAACCACACCTCCCCAATCCTCTGAGGAGTACCTTTTTCTTTAAAAATGTACTTTTATGAGAAGTCTTACAGCATTGTACTTTTTACTTTTACGTGAGTAGACTAGAAAAGCACTCGGAGAGCACAGACCTCCGCCAAGTAGCTAATTTCCCCTGACTTTCAGGCTAAGTTAATATGTGTATTCAAAGAATTTTTGCAAAAATTCCCAGATCCAGATGGTAATCTGGATCCTCACCAAAAAGTAATGTATTGTTCCTTGGACTGAGGTACACACTTGGTTAAAAAAATGCATTAAAATCCATAAATCATAACTTTTCAAGTTAACCTGCACATAGACAGACAGACAGACAGACAGACAGACACACAAGCTCTCCTAAAACATAACCTCATTGATGGAGGTAAATATTACTACTCCTACTTGAGTAAAATCTCTGGCTCCTCCATCCACTGTGAGCAACTTCCCTTAATGAAAACCAACTTGTTCTAATCTAAACCATTAAGAGAAATGCTACCTTATTTTTTGTACTCAAACCTTTTTAGTTTAACTGTTATTTTTTCCCATGGTAAACAGTATGTTGTAACTTAACCTATTCTAACATACTATAACTACTGATTTTTACTTTTTAACTTAAAGAATATCCGGTTGTTATGATAAAGTAGATCAGTTACTCAGTACAAAGTTGCCTTTTTACCAAATGACTTCAAGTAAATAGCAACTTCATTTCAACTTCCAGAGATTGTTTGACTGCAGTATATAATAGCTGTAAGGAGTTAGAAAGAAAAAACAAAACAAAACAAAAAAACATGCAACCAAACACCCTTACAAAACTCAGAAGAATCAAACTTTTTGAGGTTAAAGAGTTTAAATGAACTGAAAATCCGACAAAGACTTTGCTGATTTTATTTATTGTTTTAATCTGTTTCTCAGTTCTTCTCTAATCACACTAAGGTGGTGACTAAAAAAACTGGCCAATGTATTGTCCCCTAGGAACCTGGACGATCCTAATGCATGAGATTAGAGCGCCTCCCTCTGGTGTGTACAGGAACTGCTTTTCAAGCTGAATTATTCAACCTCTGTAGAGAGCCTGTTAAGTCCATTTCACATCCAAATAAAATGTGTCTCAAGTCCAAAAAGAAAAAACTAAACTAAGACTAATTGTTATTATTTAAAAAGGCAAAAGCTGAAGAATCGACTAATATAAAGTTCTTGTATAAATCTACCTTTACTTAAAAAATATTATTTATAATTAATCATGTTATAATTATTCATATCACAAACATTAGATTTATTTTTTATTTTTATATAATTTGAAGTTAGCTAAATATCTAAACAACCTTATTTGAAGTCTTATATGTTAAAATGTTTAAAATGAATGTTTTTTTTTCTTTAGGAGTGCGACTGAAATTATGTTTATGTTTTCAATTCGATCTTGACAGCCACTTTGCACGTCTGCCATCTTTAACTACATCTAATGAACTTTCCAGCTTTACTGCTGCTTTTTTTTTTTTTTTTTAGACATTCTTTGTCTGACATTTTGTGCCATGGTAAAAAATGAGACAAACAAAATGAATGTCTTTCCATAAAATAAACATTTTGCACTGTTGGACAAAGTTAAATTACCCAACATGCAGAGGGGCTGGGAATAGACTGACTAATTATCTTTTTCTCTAATGTATTTTGATTTCCAGAAGATTCAGATGAGCAGAAGCAAAAAACTGTCTGTCAGGAATGTGAAGATGGACGCTATCAGTAAGTTTCAGTTTCAGTAGCATCGTCCAGCTTCAAGCTCTCACACTCACTGGGGAGTTTATGTGCTGCAGGTTTGGTGCTGATTGCCATCAGTCCTGCCCAGATCGGACTTACGATGTGAAAGAGACTATGACCTGTTCTCCATGTGAAGACAAACACTGTGAAATCTGTGACCAATCTCAGTGCTACTGGTGTGATGATGGATACTATGTTTCTGGTAACATCTGAACTATGTATATCTGTAGACTTAGGAACCCTGTGAATAGAAAATAAGCAGCTCATTGTTAAAATAAAAGGTGTTTAGTCACCAGCTGTTTAATGCATATAATTTAAAACCCTGAAAATGTTGGATTTAGTTGGGATAAAAGGGACCTCATATGTTATAAAGTTGCGCCTTTTTTTTTTGTGTCCAGATGGAGAATGTGTGGATCATTGCCAGGAAGGATACTTTGTGGATGAGGAGAGTCAGGAATGCGAGCCTTGTCACAGAGACTGTCGCTCCTGTGGAGGCCCCAGATACGATGACTGTGACTCCTGTGAAGACGGCTTCACACTAGACAAAGGGGAGTGTCTCAGTGGGAAACAGCTCACTGCATGTACTGAGGGAAAGTTCAGAAACAGTGCGTCAGATTGTCAATATTTACTCAAAATTATAAAACCGAAAAATCTATATAAAATCCAGATATTTGAAAGTATAAAACTGTCTTTCTTTAGCTTTAATTACTTAGTTGTAAACCAAAGTAAACTTGGTAATATTCTTTTGCATTCTGTGTTCCTTTTGCATAAGGTCAGGATAATTGTGAACCGTGCCACTCATCATGTAAGACCTGCTTTGCAGCAGAGAAGGAAAACTGTAGCAGTTGCAACCCTGGTAAAGCAATTCTACACCACATACACTTTTCGTAGCTATCCAGAATCTTCAGGTAAAATTCTGGATCATGGATACAGCTTCTGGTGGCCTCATCACACAATTTTGTTGGCATTGTTTGCTGCATCTAACAGATTGCATCGATTCTTCAGGTCCACCTCAAATGATCAGCTAGATGCTATATGGCAGAAACATGGACACAGCAGGAAAAAACAAACATCAGAACTGGTTGAGGAAAGGATTAGAGACTAAAAATAACCTTTTAGGATGGTCCTGACATTAACGTCGCACTGAGAGTTGTTGTCCACAGGTTAAGTGCTTACAAACATTTGTGATATGTTTTATTTTATGGAACAATAGATGCTCCATACAGAAAATGATAATCTACACATCATACGGGTGTAGATTAATCCAGGACATGATAATCTGAAAGGAATCAATAGAAGACAGCATGACTTAAATCATTTAGCCTCTTATCCAGTGGCTTCTTCATATCTGACTGTAGTAATAGGCTTAGAAAACTAAGATAGTTTCTTAAATAGCCCTTATAGAATGATATATTTGTGTTTTCTCTTGCCTGTAGGACATTTTTTATCAGTGGATCAGACTTGTGTGACTCATTGTCCATCTGGAACCTTTGTAAACAAAACATCTGGAGTGTGTGATTCCTGCCTTAGTGGGTGTATAATGTGCATGAACGCTCAAGCCTGTCAGCGGTGTCGGACGGGACTTTATCTACAAAATGGAACCTGTGTAGTGGAGTGTCACAGGTGCTTTCCCTATTGGCTTTTTATTTATTTTAATTAGCAAAAAATGTAAAGTATGTGACTGCTATCGGTCCCTTCTCTGCCTTTCTCAGAGGGTTTCCACAGGATGATAAATGCCACCAGTGTGACTCAGGGTGTGGATCATGCAAAGATCGTCCCTCCAACTGTTTGAGCTGTGAGAGCCCTTTTTTGCTGCTGGACAACTCCTGCTTGTCCTCCTGTCCAAGCGGCTACTATGACAACAACACAGAGTGCTACCACTGCCCAAAACACTGTAGTGAGTGCACTCAGGATGGACTCTGCAAGAGTAAGTGGGGATGGTGGATCTGTAAAAGTTAAGAGCTGAAGTAATTTAAGAAGAAGGAAATAGGTAGGAGGTAAAAGTGAACAGATCCGGAAATTTGGCAACTTCTCTGTCTATTTTCTAGGCTGAAAGGAAACTAACTTTAACAGCAGGAGGAAGATAAAAATAGGAAGAAAGCTACATGAAAACAAAGTTCTAAGTACGGGACAGATGGTGCCAAAAAAAAAAAAAAATGTTTTACAAGTGACTTTAACAAACAAAGGGGTCATTAGTGATCATATCCCAGTGATTTCAGCAGTTCTTTTTTGTTTGTTTTACCTTACACAATTTAATCCCTCTGTTTTAGAGTGTGCAGATTACTACTTCTTGTATGAGGATGAGTGTGTGGACGACTGTCCCAAAGGTCAATTTGCCAGTGAACAGCAGCAGGCATGCATGCAGTGTCATGCTGACTGTGCCTCATGTGATGGACCGGGTGAGGATGACTGCGATGTGTGTCGCAACCCTAAAGCTGTCCGATACAACGGAGAGTGTCTGGCCAGATGTCCAAACAACACCTACTATGATGAGAAGACTAATGAATGCAGAGGTAAGGGAAGTAGAGGAGTATGATTAATTAAAATAAAAGTTTTATGCACATTTTTCTACAAGATGTTCTCTCTAGTTTCCACCTAGTTTCCATTAATATTCTTGGACACAGCACTTTGAGAGTCAACCTGATCTGTTTAGCTGGTTCTAATTCCTTCTCCTGCAGCTTGTGACGAGTCATGCCTGACCTGTTCAGGCTACGAACCCACCGACTGCCTAAGCTGTGACACCAACAGACGCCTGGATGATAGTGGACACTGTGTGTGGTACAGCCAGTGCTCCATGGAGTCATACGTTGGCCTGAATGGTGACTGCCAGCAGTGTCACACACGATGCCATCGCTGTAATGGTCCAGGCGAGGACCACTGCCTCAGCTGCAACGACCCATACTTTCTACTGAGTGAGTCATCAAGGTGTCAGTCTGGAGGCCTTCAGTGTAGGAAAACTGCTTTAAACATCTCTGTGGCTGTGCCCTTTAGACAGCACCTGTGTGAAGGTGTGTCCCGTGGGTTACTACGCTGATGACAAAAGTGAGCGCTTGTGCGAGCACTGCCACTTCAGCTGTGAGTCCTGCGACGGACATTACAGTCAACAGTGCACTACCTGCAAACCAGGATTTTTTAAACAGGCTGGGAGTTGTGTCAAAACCTGCTCAGAGAGGTTAGGAGACATAAAAAAAACCTTCCCTCCCCATTGTTAATTGCTATTAACACCTGTCCACAATTTCAGCTACTTTGGCAACAAAACCACCATGCTTTGTGAGCGATGCGACCCGTCCTGCAGCCAGTGTGAAGGCAGTGGCAACAGGCACTGTCTGGGCTGCAGAGAAGGTTATGTGTACATGAGGCAGTGGGGTCAGTGCCTGAAGAGCTGCCCTAGAGGGTACTTCAAAGACCCCTGGTCCACAGACTGTCACAAGTGTCATGCCACCTGCAAGACCTGTAGCGGTAGGAAGAAGATGTCATGACTAATTGATGCTCTGTTGTTTTTATCTGTAAATATGAACAACAAAATTGGTTTTCAATTAAACTTTTTATAAGGTGTAATGCTGTTGATCTATTTAGAGTACAGTTTAAGAGTCAACAATATTGCGCTTCAAGTAATACTCCTGTTCTTCCAGATGAGGGTGCTCTAGCCTGTTTGTCATGCTATGATGGCTTCACCTTTGAGGGGAGCTTCTGCAACAACCCCTGTTTTATAGGCTTCTACCCAGCCTCAAAGGTAACAGGGTACAAACCATTCCTCATATTTATATTTCATCTTCCATAATCTAAAGGCTTTTTAATATTATTCAAAAGCGACGTGTTCAACAGTTTTTGAAGCTTTGTGAAGGTTTTTCTATGGAATTTGGCTGCTTCTTCATTTTAATCCAGTTCATGCACCAAACAGTGACACATTTTTAAGGTGTACTAAAATGATAAAGTTGGACAAATTATTTGAAAAAAACAAAACAACAACAACAAAGACCTAAAAAAAAAAGACATAAAATATGAATAATTTGCAGATTTTAAATGACCTTGCTGCTCAAACATGTTCTTCTTATCAGCTGTTTTCTCAAAAATTCACACTGTTAGTAATTTGTTTTTCACAGCCTTTTCTCATTATAAGTAAGGGAGAAAAACTCTGTCTAGATCAGAACAGAGCAGATTCCTGTGCCATAAGGGCCATATGATGAACTGTTCTCTCTTTGCAAAGATATGAAAAATAAAGTGCAGATTGAGTGAAATTCATTGATCTCCCTTTATTTAACTAGGGTGAATAGTTTAATACTTTTTTCCCACTACACAATATGATAAAGAAAATTAGGAGTTAAAAGAAACAGTAAAAATATGTTTATTATGTT
>NW_015150631.1:381691-400857 GCF_000732505.1 Cyprinodon variegatus | reverse complement strand
TCTTTTAGTGCTGATTCATTGACTTCATTAATCCAGGAGGATGGGTATCCTTGCTACTCAAATATGTTCTTCATAACAGCTGCTTTCTCAAAAATTTCTGCTGTTTGAAATTTGTTTTGACTCTGCCACAACCTTCACAGCCTTTTCTCACTATAAGTAAGGGAGAAAAACTCTGTCTAGATCAGAACAGGGCAGATTACTGTGCCATAAGGGCCATATGATGAACTGTTCTCTCTTTGCAAAGATATGAAAATAAAGTGCAGATTGAGTGAAATTCATCGACCTACGTTTATTTAACTAGGGTGAATAGTTGAATACTTTTTTCCCCCTACACAATATAATAATAAAATAATAAAATCAGGAGTTCAAAGAAGCAATGAAAATATGTTTATTATGTTTGAAGTTAAGCTGAACACTGATCCCTCCCTCCTTCCCTCCCTTACCAGAAAAAAAAATAAAGATTTCAATCTTAGCCTACTGGTGAGCTGTGCTGCTTTCAGAAGAGGGCCCCTGAGGGCCCATTGGTAAACGCAGGCACCATGTTGGTGACCCCTAGTATAGATGTAAGGAGGGCTCTATTAAAGCACAGCTAGAGACAAAAATATTAACATCATCTGCAAGATGATCTTTTTATATCGTGCCAAATGGTGGGACTGGACCATTCTAATATGTAAATATATTTTAATTTAAAACATTCCCGTGTAGCTAGTGAGTTAACTACTTGCAAGAAAAGAGTCTAAAGTCTTTTTCCACCTCTAAATAGCTTTTGTTTTTATTTAACTACCTCCATCTATCTTCCTTTTAACTGTGACCAGTTTAGTCATTATTAGTCAAGCATAGACACACCATTTTTCTGCCTCCAACTTTTAACTTTGTGTTGATGTTTTCAGGGTGATGTGCAGTATTAGTTACCCCTGCCTATAGCTTTTATTTTTTATTTTTTTGCCTATAGAGAAAAGGCAGCCATAGTCCAGAGACAACATTTAAGGGACCTGAAAAAAGAAGACTCAAAACTACATATTTCTCCACTGACAAAAATGGAATTTAAAAAAAAAGTATATAAATGGAGTGACTTTTATTCCTTCAGGTTCCAAAGCATAGTGACCCAGACTGCAGAAAATGTAACCCATCATGTGAGGGCTGCTGGGGCCCCAGCATGTGGCAGTGCACCCTGTGCCCCGCCAGCAAGATTCTCTCAGATGATGGCCGCTGCTTGAGCTGCTGTGGAAATAAGACACCACGTGATGATACACCGCTACACAGAGAGTGCTGTGACTGCGAGGCATCGCGAAGTAAACAAAACACAGTACTGCATGCCTATGATACTGCAATTCTTTTTCTTTAATCTTGAAGTTAATTTAATCTTTGGAAATCATTTATTTATTTTAAACGCTTTTGCAATTACCTTCTTCTTTACTGCATCCCCCAAAAATGTTGTAAGACATCACAAATATTTGATCTTCTTGCCAAACTGGTGTTTCTGGTGGTTTCTGCAAGAATCTTTTATTTTTATTTTTCTCCTTTAGCAGTCATACAGGGAGGTGCTGATTCAAGTTAACAACTGACAAGGATATCAGTAACTGAAACTTCTTAGTTTGAGTACTTTTCTTTGTACTTTTTGAGATTATAGGAGTTTAAATGGGCTGTTTCAAGAAAATAATCCATTTAAATGATGCATAAACTTTCAAGAGAAAATATTAGTAAATGTTTCAAGATTTAGGCTTTTTCTTTTTTCAGGTCAATTAACTTTTTTTCGTCTAAGCCTTGGGCTCAGCAACTTTTACAATCCACCCTTGTAAACTTTACTAAAATCTGGGAGAAATATAGCTTATGTACATTATTACATGTAGCTCTACAAGTACCGTATATGACATTTCCATTCATGCATTATCTAGATGGCTACGTTTTGGAATATTGACCAAGATTTAGACAGTTGATGTTTTTCTGTTTTTGTAAAATCCAGTCTTCAATTTAAATCATGTGTGCTAATGATGGTAAACATTTAAAATATCCACAATAGTGTGCTTTGTGGATCCTGATGGAGAAACACTGCCCTAATGTAACCTTATAAATATACTTCTTCTTTTTCAGTCCAGTGCATCCTTGGTGTCAACTTCGTCATGGGGTCAGTTGAGGATTTAGAGAGCGGTGCCAAGATCACTGTCATAGCCTTCGTCATGATCATCCTTGTTCTGGGTTTAGGGATCTTCCTTCTCCTCACCGCCTGCTCCAAGTGGCCCACTGTCAAGCCCAAAACCACAGCTGGGGGGTATCAGAAACTAGAAACTAACGATGACTGTCCACAGCAGCCCACTGCCTCTTCCTTTGGGGACTACAGTGACAGAATCACTGAGCATGAGAACAATGATGAGGAGTACGACGATGAGGACATTGTTTACATGACTAAAGATGGAACAGTGTATCGGAAATTTAAGTACGGCCTTCTGGATGAAGATGATGTCGAGCTGGAATATGATGATGAGAGCTACTCATATAAATAAGGCAAAGACAGTAAATATGAAATGTGCAAAGAAGTTATATATCGGGCAGGTCTTTATGAAAAATTAACAGCTTGGTAAAGCTATAAACACGTTATAAGTCACAAATAGAAAAATATTGTGTGTTATTTAACGATGGGGTAAATACATTGCTAAATATTATGTTTATTTTAGAATCCATAACAAGCCTTCATAACAGCTCATCAAGTACTTCAACTTTAACAATCTAATTAATAACGTGACTTAATGATTGTTTCTTTGGACAGTAATAGTGTTTTTTGTGCAGTTTTAATATGTTTGCAAATATGTTTCTTGTTTAAAAACTGCTTAAAACAATACATAAGTATTCTAAAGCCTGATTTTTGTCTTTTTTTTTTTTTTGGTCTGCAGGAAGACTGAGCCTTTTATTATTTTATGGTTGAAGTAACATATACTTCAGTTTCTAGTTTATTAAATAATTATGACTAAAACTGTAATTTTGGTCTTTCAAAAATCATTGATCTTTTTAACATGTTCCATGCCATCATTGTACTTCCAATTTCTTGCTGACATAGAGTTCCGACCTTGGGTCTAGTTTCGAAAGTTTTCTATTGTGCAATTTTTGCAGCTCTGACAGGGTGGCTGTGGTGTTATTGGTTATCTTCAGCATCAGAGGCTGATCTAGCATTTGCAACTCACCTGCCAATCATAATTAATATCTACCAATCAAAACTGCAGTATTCTGGGACTTACAAGAGCAGAAGCACAGAATGGTGAAGGAGGGCAAAAGATTGCGAAAGAGCAAACCTGGACTTATCAGTAATTTTAATTTGTCTAACCTAAGCCTTGTGGGTGTGTGCAGCTAACTGTAATTAGATAACTTTTAAGAGTTGATACTCTTGAATTAATCTATTAATCTAGCTTAAAATTAATAACTGATCTTGGTTGCAATTAGTTATTTCACTGTAAGATATTGCATGTTAACATGGAAACTATGTTAAAGTTCACTGTAAGTTTATGCAGAGATGGTAGAATATTCATAAGTACATTGTGCAGGTTTATAATTCATGTCCTAATTAGTATATTTTCTCATTTTTGCGATATTTAAACAAAATGCACAAAGGAACTGTAATCATGAACAGAACCTTATTAAAGAAAAAAGGGACAAGTAAAGCCTCATCTTTGACTGGATGCCTGCAGTCTTTCCCCCTAAAAGTAGCCAAGTCTTTGGTTCAGTTTACCTAGCTATTGGATGAATGCTGGTGGTTCCAAGCTTCCTCCATTGATGGTGATCAGTGGACTTGAAATCGTAAAGGCAGCAGAAATGTTTCTGTATTCTCTTCCAGATTTTGTTTATAATTTTTTTTTACAAATACGACCTTTGCTTTCAGCTTTATAAAAATTAATTACCTGGATTTTGAATAAAAACTATATAATTTTTTTTTTTTTTTTTTTTTTTACAGTGTCCTGTCTGGCAATGTGGCAATAACAAAACTATATAATTTCTATATATTACATACTGTTTTTTTTTCTTTATCATTACAACAATTTTTATGTGTGGAAGTCATGTAATCTTCTTCCTCTTTACTGCATCCAATCAAAATGTTTGATAAGACTAAATAAGCGGTGAAGTTATCTTTAGGCAATACTAGGTGGTTGCTTAGGGCCCCAAGATGCTTGTGAAACTTGTGCAGCGTATCTGTCCAAAGCGATGCTCTGTTCAGTGAGTGCTCCAGGCAACTGGTTGTCAGAGAGCTGGTTGGATTAGTCCGATAAGTTTCGATTTACTCTCAGACAGTCGCCTAGTTACCACTCAAAGCTGTGCATCCTGTGAAACGGCAGAGGTTCAATCCTCGAGTAAAAAACTAAAATATAGGACTAATTTTACAGCAGAATATACTTAAGTATATCCAGGTCTAGTGAAGGGGAGGAACAGTGGCAGATCTAAACCAAATGTACCAGGGGGCCAGGAGGCGGGCAGCGTGTTTTCATGGGGGCCCAGAAAAGCATGAAATAAAAAAACAGGGCAAGGGATAAAAATATAATAAGAGAGCTGCATGAAGTGAATATACATTTATAATATAGGAATTTTACATATTTTTGACTTAATTTAAGAGACGAAGAATTTATAAAGACAGTTTATTTAAAATGAGCATGGATGGACCAGAGAAGCAAGCCAGCCCACTGGATCGCCTCTTTTCTGAAGAACAAAACGAGGATACTGATGAAAACAAACAGGAGCCGACGAGTGATGAGGACAGGGAGAATTAAACTGAATCCGAGTTGCACTAGTTTATAACACTAGTGCCTTGAAGTCCTGGGTTAAATTCCTGGCTTAGGATCTGAATGCATGGAGTTTGCATGTTCTCCCTTTTCATGTGTGGGTTCTCTCTGGGTACACCCACAGACTTCTGGATATAGCCAGCAGCCCCACCATGACCCGATGGGTATGCGGAAGAACATTGATGAATTAAATTGAAAGACATTTTATCTTCCTGCCAAACAGGTGTTGCTAGTGCTTTCTGCAAGGATCTTTTTTTTTTTTAAATGTTCTGCTTCAGCAGTCATACTCCCAATAGAGCAAAGCAGTTTTTAAACTTAATGGTGGGAATTTAATCATAAACCAGCCTGTGTTGTGTCTGTATGAGCAGAGATGTTCTAATCCAAGGTAACAACCAACAAATATTTTAGTAACTGAGTAAAAACAGTTTCTTGGTTCAAGCACCTTTCTTTGTACAGTTTGAACTATTAAGTTAATAAAAGAGAATCTAAATCAGCTGTTCCAAAGAAAAATCCGTGTAAATTGGAGCTTGAGTTTTAAATACTAAAAATAATGCAAAATAGAGTTAAGGTGCCAATAATTGTCAGTTTGACATTTTGGTTGTTTTTATTCTGCATTTATAAAAAAAAAAAAATCAAAAAGCTTTATAAACAACATTATCTGTGCACAGCTTATAGCAGCACAAATGCACAGGTGCACAGTAAAAGCTTAGCAAACAAACTTTAAAATCTTAAACACTCTTCCTCCTTTAAAGAAAAATTTGAAAGAGCTTATGGAAAATATTTACATCCGTGAAAGAAAAATATGTAAATAGAAAAGCAGCATGTATTGTTTAAATAAAGTGCAGCTTGTGCCAGAGCATCTTTAAAATTGTCGGCGGTCAATTTGATTTTCAGCATGGGTGTTTATTTGTAAGTTATAAATGTAATATATTTATATGTGACCATGTTATGCATGTCTGAGCTGCGTTTTTGTGTCTGTGTGAAGGTGAGTGTCATTTTCACTTTGGATGTCAGAGAAATAGTCCATTGCCCTGAGCAGAATCAAAACCATTTTGTTTTGCAAATCTGATGCATTTAGCTGATGGCGGCGCGCACGGACGCAGCGGCTTACGGCTCTCCATTCCCAAATCTCATTGTATCTGTCGCAGAATATAATGACAATAAAGGCTTTTTGACTTTTGACTTTGATAAGTATTTTGGTAAATTATCACTTGTTTTGCATCATTATTGATCAAATATCTGGAAAAATCCCTTCAGGTTGCAGACAACAGGTCTAACTCTTTCCCCCTGCATCATTAACTAATGCATTGTCATTTAACTCTCTAATACCCTCATGTTTCAAACATTTCTTTGATTCATCAACCCAGATTCAGGCAGTTGCAGTTTTTGTATGAGAGCCAGCTAATCAACCATCAGCTGAAATCAGGTTTGCTGATGCTGGGAAACATGTAAGACATGCAGGCCATTGTGTCTCGAGGATGAGGGTGGAAAAACCCTGTAAACAATATAACTTTATAGATTATTCATTTATCAATGCAGTGTCTTAGTGTGAACATTGTCATGGGGCCAGCTGGGGATTTAGAAAGTAGAGCCAGGATCACTGTCATGGCCTTAGTCATTATCATCCTACACTAACAGTTATTGTCCACAAAAGTGCACTATGAATTGAATGAATTGAATTGCACAGTTCCTTTCATGCCTTCTAAAACTTTCATAAAACTTTTTGTATTTTATGTTGGATATTTTCATCCCATGTATTGAATTTAGTGCACTAGTTGATCTTGTCTCGACTTCACAGCAAGCACAGCAGAATATGGCCTTTTTTGACCTGCTGTATATCAGCCAGTCCCTAACTATTTTTTCCCTTCCATCGTGGGAGGTAGAATAGGAATTCTCTGCCCTCTGAATCTGCTGGCAGTTCATTTGCCATCTATAGAGAAGGAAAGGGTGGGAAGACATACAGCAGAAATGGTCTGCTTTTACCACTTTACCGACTTTACAGTGAAGCCACCTGTGATTCCGTGTTATTTTGCAATCTGACAGGTTTCCTGCTTACAGCTGTCACGTTGAAGTGCCCTTAGGAAAATACCTGCAGCCCTGAGTGTACAATTTGCATTTTGGTTTCTAAAATATTCAAACACAGACAATTTAAAGATGTTGTCAGTGTCAGATGTCACAGTAGTAAACTTCTAAAGCGCTGCCATGCGCACCACTAAAGAAAAACTGTGCATGTGACCTTAACTAAACACAGGAGATTAAAAGGAGCCTTATTAAGTGATATAACCACAAAATACAACAAAATGCTTAATAAAATAAACAGTATATTTCAATAACTAAATTCTAATCAGATATATATTGTAGAGATAAACATAATTACTATATGCTCTTACAATTATCTAACAATGTCTCATTTTATGGATACTAATGCAGTGATGGTGACTTAGGTACGTGACGTTAGCTCACGATTGGAAAACGTTTTTCTTAGAAGAGTGATTTTTATCTGACCTCTTTTCTAAGTGGTTGAAAATGTACAGAAGATGCAGCTATATCTGTCTATAAATGTCTATTTTAAAAACATGTTATAAATCATCATGATTTTTTTCTTGCAGGTAGACTGCACTATTTATGGTTGAAGCAGGATAATATATTTCTATTTGATAACTAAGAATCAAATTGTAATTGTCTTCAAAAATTATTTATCTCCTCAAAATGTTTTATTTCATATTGTTCTCCTAGATCCATTGTCTGCACAGTCCCTAAAACCTTGGGGTAACGTTCGGAAAAACCAGATTATGGCCCAAAATATGGCCTTTTTTGACCTGCTGTATATCAGCCAGTCCCAATTTATTCCCTTCCATTGTGGGAGGTAGAATAGGAATTCTCTGCCCTCTGAATCTGCTGGCAGTTTATTTGCCATTTATAGAGAAGGAAAGGGTGGGAAGAAGGGGCGGATCTAGGATTGTAGGAGATCAGGGGCTTAGCCCTGAGGGTGCAGATGTTGACTCCTTTTTTTCGTCTTTTTTTTTTGCCGCCTCGCACACAAAACCAAAATTTGTGTGTACTTCAATTTACGCAAGCAGAGAGGCGTTGAGAACCGTCTCATCCAACCCAATAAACTTTATTTATATAGCACATTTAAAACACAAACATGTTGACCAAGTGTTGCACATATAAAATACATAATAAAATAAACAAAATCATAAAATAATACCGTATAAGAGAACAATAAAAAAAATATAATAAATACAATGAAATGAAATGGGAAAATCAGCTAAAACATTAAACAGCACACAGTTCCTTAACTGTGCTTATTCCTCTCTTCACCAACAGCAAATCATGTGGATTTGTTGACATGTGTGCATTATTTGCCAAAATTAATTAGCTGACTGAAATAATCTGTTCCCCCTTTTATGATCTTTATCAAATGTATTTTCTGTTTAAATATTTATCTAACAATTTACAAAAAAAGTTCAAACTAAAACCACTGGACTATGTTTTCCTCCAGACATTTTAAATTAAGAATTAAAATACATTTCATAAAGATCATCAAACCAACAGTGAGATTTATTTGAACTATTTTGGATTTCAAAATATAAAATAAATGTTTCAAACATAATATATGAAAAATAATGGAGGATTTGTTTCTTTTTTTCCCATGGGGAAATGGATTATATCAGGTGGCTAAAATATTTAATTTCCCTCTCATAACTCTGGCAAAAAATGATCAAATGTATTCCAAATCCACAGAGTTTGTTGTTGATGAAGAGAGGAATAAACACAGTTAAAGACTTGCAGGTGAATTAACACCCCCCATAAATAAAGAGCAACTGTTTCCAAATTCCCAAAAATTGTTATGTGTGATATCATGTCATATACTAAAAATTCCCTTAATCCAGTAATCTCTCATATTTCACATTGCCCTTTAAAATCAAAACAGCGTAAGAAGACCTCGTCTACTTATTTATTTTACAATTTTTTTTAAACAACAGCTGTCGCTTAAACTTGATGCTACAACCTTTACATCTTTGTGAGTTATTTTTACCAAGAAATGGATCAGAAGCGCAGATCCGCCAGATGCGCCTATCTGGCTCCAATGCGCACACCCAATACAGAGAGGACAGATTTAGGGGAACATAGGGGAACAGAATTTCACAGCAGACCGGGAGAAAAAAAGGCTCTGATTCAGTCAAAGCTTCACATACCTGGGACATCAGTCTGTTTAGCAACAACTGGTGGTGGTGCTGGTGGTCCAGCTGTCTGCTTTTTAAAAAAGCTTCTGATATCCATTGATATCCGCCACTGGCCTATCCCTGTTTAAATTTGCTGCGCGGAGATGCTCGACTCCTGAAGCTGGCAACGACGAGAGGGAAACACTTCTTCCTCTGCGTGGTAATGCTACAGGCTGCTTTCCTGCACATGCTGCCACTATCTGGGGAATTCCAGTACTTCACATTTTACTCAGATCAGTTCAAAAGCGAAGATCCGGGGCTTTTGGGGAAACATCAGGGGCTGAAGCCCAAGTAGCCACCCCCTAGATCCGCCTCTGGTGGGAAGACATACAGCAGAAATGGTCTGCTTTTACCACTTTACCGACTTTTCCCTCCCTGTCGGTGGGTGTGCATATAAATAAAGCAAAGATCTTGCTAAATATATTTTTACTTATTCTATTTTTATTTTAAGCAAAGGAATTGCTAAATATTTGTATTTAATTTTATAAAACAAGCAAGGAACTGGATTTTGACCCTTTTTAGATCTTTTTGGACATAACCAGAATCCATGGTGCATCAGGTGACTATTAAAGTTAAACTCTTTGATCACCTTTAAGTCTTTGGTTTTTTGAGTTTTGAATCTGAGTTTTGTACAAATAGTCACTACAAAGATTATTCATAAATAACTATCTGATTTGAAATTGGTTCATTTTGTGCAGTTTAAATTGGTTTGCAAATATTCTTCTTTTCCTTAAACTGTTTTAAAAACACGTTATAAATCATGATTTTTTCTCCATCCATCCATCCATCCATCCATCCATCCATCCATCCATCCATCCATCCATCCATTATCTGACACGCTTGTCCCAATTGGGGTCGCGAGGGTTGCTGGTGCCTATCTCCAGCGGTCAATGGGCGAAAGGCGGGGTACACCCTGGACAGGTCGCCAGTCCATTGTGGGATTTTTTTTTTGATTTTCATTGAAATTGGTCTGCAGGTAGACTGCACTATTTATGGTTGAAGCAGGATAATATATTTCTATTTGATAACTAAGAATAAAATTGTAATTTTCTTCAAAAATCGTTTATCTCCTCAACCTGTTTTATTTCATATTGTACTTCTAGATCCACTATTTGCACAGTCCCTAAAACCTTGGGGTAACGTTCGAAAAAATCCAATTGTGCAACCTTTGTGTTGCAGCTAGAGAGACATTAAACATACTTACGTGTCACATTACAGTCAGTGGCTAGACCAGTTGCATGGACTGCTGTTGGTTTTCAGTAAATGGGAATAGCTTTATCTAAACAGCAAGAAGTGAAGTGTGTATTTCTTCTTTTTGATTTAGCTAAGAATCCAAAAGGATTGGCATAGCTCATGAGTGTCAAGGGATTTTACAGTATTTGGCTATCACCCTTTTAGTGGCCCCACTGATCAAAGGGCAGCTGCACTCTTTTAGTCAGAATCAACAGAAGGGTGATTGCAATAAGCAAATCTTAAAAATTCAACATTGTTTAATGTTCTGCTTCTTTCATGTGATGTTTTTAAGATTCAATCATGACACTGTATCTTCTCAGGAGAGTTCTCCTTGCAGCCTTGACATTTGCATGCTTATTATTCCACGTTTAAAAAGATCACAAAGAACCCTTAACTATTTTCAACGCTTCTGTACTAAATTTTTAATAAAGGTCAGACTCTGACTAATCAAATTAACCTAATGCAAACTTCAAGTTAATCTTTCATGCTCATAGTTAAACCTTTTCTGCTGATATCTATCTATGAGTATCAAATTTCCCATAATCTTGTTGGATTAGGTGATGTTAAAGTCAGATTATTATAAATGCCGATTAGATTTAGTTTCAAACGAATCCAACTAATCCTCATTTTGGTCTGAAACTGAATATGAACTTTTTAAATATAGGATGCTTCCAGGATTATATAGCCTTGGTTTCATTGGATCTTTTAAGTAGAGCCCAGAACTTATTTGGCATTTACTGTTTTTTTTTATCTCAGTGATGACAGAAACCATTAGAGAAGGAAGGGTGGGTAGACATACAGCAGAGATGGTCTGGTTTTTCCACTTTACTAGCTTTCCAGTGAAGCCACCTGTGATTGCGTGAGATTTACAGTTGAGGTTCACCGCTTACTGCTGTCACGTAGAAGTGCCCTCAGGAAAATACCTGCCGCCCAGTGTGCAAAAAGTTTCCATGAAATTCAAACCATAGACAGTTTAAAGATGTCACAGTAGGCACGTTATGCTCTGAGAAAACCTGAAGAAAATTCCCTCCGCAATGCAGTATGATGTCGGATTAGTTCAAATCTGTTAAAGTATTCTCTCACTTAAACCTTTGCCTCCCTGTTATTTGCTTTGGCTAAAACTGGGTGATAACTCAAAGATTGTAACTCAAGGAGGAGGAGAATTTTCCCACACAGTTGAACAAGGCTATAAGAAACCATATTCTGCTGATAGGTAACAGCGCTTCCTTAAAAAAACACTGAAAAGAGAGCCATGATCTATAGTTACCAATGTCACCAGCAGGTTCTCATCCATTAACTATTAGCAATCTGAAGGATCTTTCCTTATTTGGGGTCAGACACCAAAAGGCTAATAAACTCATGAAAAACTAAGAAAAAAAACATTTGCATATGTTCTCGGCATGATGTAAAACAGGACAAACAAAGGATTCAACCCATCAGGCTAATTTTACTAGCTTCAAGAAATTTGCTGCAAGAGGTGAGGCTAGAGCGCTAGCTTTGAGGCAAACAAAAACGGGTTAATTTAGTAATTTCTTTCTCAACGGTTGGGTTTAAATGCCACAAAGCAACACATTTGAAAGCTTTGGTTAAATCACGACAGTGATTTACACCGAAGTATAATAAAAAGGCGAAAGCAAGAAAGGTTGTTTGAGATTTTAAACAGCATTTAAAAAACACACTTAAACACATTATCAGGGATCTTAAATGTTTTAATAGATAAAATAATTAGATTTAAACATTACAGATGGAAGCTTTTAACAATCACAACAGGCTTCACAGAGAATACAAAATCACTTTATCCTCAGTTTCCTGTAATCTCAGATTTAAAATAAACAGAAGAAAAGCAATTCCTCCTTCAGGGGTTTTAAGTTCATCAGTGAAAATACCAGAATAAAACTGGAATAATTCTAATTGGGCAATAGCTCATCTGTCTTAAACTTTTGCATACAATAATGTAAAAAAAAATATATGTTCATAAACTTCAAAGGCTTTTTTCTGTATATACACACAAGATAGATACATTGAGGTTTATTTTCCTCACTCTCTTCTAATCAGGTTTTACTATAAGAAGTAGAAAAAAGTGCTTGGTCATTCAAGCTTAGTGTTTTTCATATCATCTGATTTAATCAGCTTGGCTGATAGGACCGAAACCTTTGTGTCAAAGTTCAAGACATTCAAACCTTTCAAGGAAATTAGCTAAAATTTCTTAGAATTACTGATAAAACACATTTTTATTATGGAGTTTATTACCCAAATTACACTGTAGTTGGCTGTAGTACTCTTGTATAAATAAGTAACTGTTCTGCTTTTAAAACCACATCTGATCAAATGTAGGATTTAAGTCAGATAGCGCAGCAATAATCCAACCTCTGACAGACTACTGCAGACGGATTAAGGAATAAGCAGCAGGAACTTAAACAACTTTAAGGTTACTCAAGTTTATCACTTAGTTTTGATAAAGATAATCAAGTTATAGTAGCAATATTATCTAACAATGTCTCATTTTATGAATACTAATGCAGTGATGTTGACTTGGGTACGTGACGTTAGCTCACATTTGGAAAACGGTTTTCTTCGAAGAGTGATTTTTCTCTGACCTCTCCTTTAAATGTTTGAAAATGTACAGAAGATCCAGATAATGTGCTGTGAATATAGTCTAACAGGCTGTGTCCAGTTAAAGCACAGAGGCCAGTAAACAGCCCTAACACAACCAAATATAAAAACAAAAGAGAAAAAAAAGACAGAAGTTAACTGTTCATGTCAGCTGACAGATTTTATATTAAGGCTAGAAATCTGAACACAAAAAAAACAAAAGAAGTGTGCTCATTGGCTCAGAGCACAAAGCGCTGCCATCTCTGCCAGCTGTCAGTGACCGTTGATGATGCTCTGAGACGTGGATGCGGCTGATGATGGAGAGACCGGAGACGAGTTGGAGGTGCTGGTGAAGAAGTTGTCCTCTTTCAGTTTGCTGTTCTCTGGGAGATCCAGCATAACCTTGGCCTGCTCAATGTCACTGTTGATGGCTGCAATTAGGTCCTCTGATGGCACCGGTGAAAAGGCAGCAGAAGAAAAAAGGGAGTTGAATTATTTGGATTCTTCTACATAACTAGAGTAAAAATGTCTAAAGAAAACCTCTGAGTCAGATAAGCGTACCAAGTGAGGGATAGCTCTTCTCTGAGCGGATGTAGCCCACCATAACCACACTCAGCATCTCTCCATAGAAGTCTTCTTTAAACTTATGAATGATGTGCGTCTCCTAGAATCCAAAAAAATATAAAACATTTTGGTGACAAAATCTATGGAACTACTTCATTGTGTAAAGCTGTTTAGGGAAGTGCTCTCTGAGACTGCAATGCCTTCTCTGTGTGGTTAGTGGGAATAACAAACTAGAGGCCAAAAAAAAAACACTACTTGGCAATAAAGCCTATTCTTTTCAATGTAATAAAAAAGAAAAAGGCATCTAAATAAACAAGAATGTGCATACCCAAGTTTTTAGTTTCTTTTCTTGTCCCGTTTTTAGTTTCTTATCCCCTCATTGATATTTTAATGCAAAACTGATCTTAGCAGTTTTTTGGTTGCCCATTAAACAAGCATAAAAATCTTAGCAAGAAGGTTCTTGGGAAACCCATCGTACAAACAGAAACCTAGTCCCTCTCCTTGGTGCACTTTGTCAGCCTTATGAAGGAAAACCCTCCTAACATGAGGATTATCTCAAATTACAAAGACAAACCACAGAATCTTCAGTACTTATGGGTAGCTTTTCATGATTTTGGCCACCGTAAAATATTTGACACCACCTTAAGTGCACAATGACCTCTTCCCTGCATGCTTTTCTGATATATTTTTTATCCATGTAACCGATGAGATCTACAGTAGGCCTTTATCCCCATTGTTACAGTCAGCTTTGCACCTACTCCTCCATCTTTTTAAGGAACATTTATTTTGTAATGCATCAGTCCTGCTGAATGCTTCTGTGAAAATAAATAAAACCTAGACATTTTTATTAGTCGCTTAATCTCTCCCAGAAAAATAAATAAATAAAGAAAATAAACTTTACTAACTGTCCTCTAGCCTAAGTTTTTCATGTATCAATATTTATTATTATCTTTGTTTTGATGCAGAATAAAGCTAAACTTAAAAAGCTGTTTTCTAATTAAAACAGTTTTTAAAGGCAACATATATACACACACACACACACACATATAAATATATATATATATATATATATATATATATATGTATATATATATTTTTTTTTTTTTTTTTTTTTTCCATTTGGTTTACTCTGAGAAATACTGTTCTAAATGGAATGGAACGGAGAAGTGAGTTATACAACTATGGATGGAGATATGTCTAATGACCACTGGAACGCCATCAGTTTAAAAAAGAAGAAATACCACATTCCATCTAGCAACTGCAAAACGGTTTTAAAGTGAGGGTGGTTTCTTTATGATCTTAACGTCTTGGATAAAAGCCAACCAAAGTTCTTCCTACCATGGATTTTTTTGTATTTTTGTAGTAAGGGTTCCAGCCGATGCTCATCACCATTTTGTAAACATCGCCATTCCCGACACAAGCCCAGCCATAATAGATTCCTGTGCTAATATCTGCTGGAAGATTGTCCACCACCGAATCTGGGAAGTTGGCTGGAGATACGAGAGAAGGGACAGAGGGAGGGAAGAGGAATAAAAACAAAATAAAAGGCAGAGGTAAGCAAGCAGATTAACAATGTGGCTTATAAAAAGGTTGAATTTAGGCGTTTCTGCAGGGGAACAAGTATATTTCTAATTAAAACCAGAGTTAATCTAGAAAAGATGCTGTTTGCAAGTCTGTGTTATTTGGTTTGCTTTAGATCTATTGTGACCCAGCAGTGATAAAAAGCGTGCTTTACAAAGATATTCTCCTACATTATGGAAAATGAGACAAGTGAAAACTGAGCTCAAGAAAAATAAATTGCAACTGTCAAGGCATGCCTCTCTTCTTCTGCTCATTTTTGTTACTAAGCAATTTAACATTCAGTGGTTACATGTTTTTGAACCAACTTTTATAGCCTGACTTTATGGCTGTATGCAATAATGAGAAAACTGAATCACTGACAAGAGTCATCAACGTTTGATCGGTGTGAAGTTAACTGAGTAAATAGGGCACCAGGATTTATCTGGAGAAGCTGGCTGCCCTGAATAACTTGCGTGTTACCGCTTTGGTTAAACTGACGCTTATCTTTACCAGAATATCTGTAAAATCCCTGCTTTATCTGCTAAATTGGTTTTGTGAAAACAGCCCTCAAATATCCCGAACATCATGTAGTAATATATGCCTTTAACAACAACAAAAATAGCCTTAAATACCTTGGGAAATATACAACTTGATGTTTCCAACTTCTTTTGTGTTCAAAGCTAAAGCCTCTGCATCCTATAATTATTGTTCGATATTTGGGAACTTATGTTAAATCCTGTAAATGTTTTAATGTGTAAAGATTAATTTGTTCCTGTTTTCAGAGACTAGGGCAGTCCTACAGAGAGCTAACTGGTATGAAGAAAAAAATTAAAACGTATCACAGAGGAGAAAAATAACTATTGTTAGAAAAAGAAAAAAAGTTAAACTTATACAATGATCATGAAGAGCATTATCTATAAGGTGACCAGAGTTCTTCACTCTAATCTGGGGACATTTCCAGCTCATAGATAAAAATAAATATATTTTATGAAAATTAAAATAGGAAACGGGGATGGTGATGTTTTCGTCAATTTTTACATATTTGTTTATATTTAAATATAACATTAAATAAATCATAATAATGATAAATCAAGTGTGAAATCCAGGAATGTTCCATTTCTTAAGATAAATAATATTAATCAATCAATAGTGTTTATTAGTGACATTCAGTGTTCTCTGTCTTCTTCCCTTGTGAGCAACAGAACATTGTGTTCAGAGACAGGAAAGTTTGCATTAATACAGTCTGTGGGAATTTTTTCATTACAAAAAATTTTAATGAAACTTATATATATATATATACACACAAATTGAAAAACATATATTTTTTCCCAACATAATGATAACTATAAAATGAAATGGCCTCCAGCTGTTTCTACTGTATCCTGGACAGCTGGATGGGGTAGCCTCTAGCAGCCTGGATTTAAATCTGTGTCACTATTAAAAAAGTGATGTTCGATTGTTATATTCAGATTAAATTACAACAATTAAAACATCTATAAATCTGGATCATTCTCATGAGCAGCTTGAAGCAGCCACAACAAAAATACATGTTTTCTCATTACCTGTATAGATGAATGAAAAATAAGCTCTCAGGGCCAGCATAAAAATAAATCTGTCCTTTAATAAAGTTATAGTGAACAGGGATATATTTTCACAATCCTTTTTTCTATTCACAGATACAGCTCTGCTTTTTTTTTCTTTTTTTAAATAAGCTGTTATTATTTTTGATAGGATGTAAATTTAAAGATGATATGATCCTAGTTATCCCTGTTACAAAAATCCATAACAAAAAGAAAATATTTGGGCAGAAGCTTTTTTGAATATGTCATATTAAATTAAGCGTTAATTTTCGCACGTTTTGCTCCTATGAATTGAATAATAATATTACACATGCTTTCCTCGAGCTCCGAGGAACTAAACTAATTAAAACTAGTGCGTTCTGTTCCTCGTTTATGCGTTAACAGCGCGCGCTCTTTCTACCGTAATAACTGTATATATGCAACCTTTTCCCCTTCATTCATAAACGGTAAAATCGGGGACAGGTGGTCTAATTATTACCCTATCTATGTTTTTCTGGAAACTGTCAACAGCTAAATGACGCTATAAAACATGCTGAATTATTTAATTAGCCGAACATTGGTTCCGGGTCTTTCACCGTTTTAGGTTACATGAAACATAATTGCTGTGTTTGGACAGAGAGTAAAGCAGCACTTTAAGCGAATAGAGTTACGCAACACACTTGTTTCTACGTACAAAAAAAAAAAAAAAAAAAAAAAACGTAAATATATATGTACCGCTTTTTGCTAATAACGATTTACTAAGCTGCATGTGTTATTTATAAATTACTAAATACATTGATTTATTCCGTTAGGATGTGCACCCTTCACGTTGTATTGGAAATCAGAAAGAAAAATGGCAACACACGCTTTACGTTATTTACGTAGACAATTACATGTATCAGGTTAGCTAACTGTCAACCTCAGAAAGGACTAGGGTTAATTTCGTGTCTCACCAGTGGGAATTCCGAGTTCTTTACTTCCTCTTCCGAATCCTCGAATAACCTCTCCTCGGCAGAAGTACGGCAGACTCTTCATGGCTTATACCCGAGAGCAGCTGCTTTAGTCGGGGCTACAGAATGACCTCGAACACGGCACAAGGAAGTGAGCCTGGTTCCAAAGCCAGAGTGCTTCCAGAGGCTAACACACTGATGACTAGTCTCTACTGATTGTGAAGTCCAAGTACCAGTTTGTGTGTATGGTTAGCTTATCCTAACAAACTATATCGATCAATCTGGTTCGAGTTGATCCGTCACTAAACAGAAATGGTGACAGTTAATCAGCTATGCTAACGACGCTAACTAGCTCCAACAGCCTCAATCGGATCCTGAAAGGTGCGGCGCCGCGTTCAGGTTTCAATCCGCTAACTCGGAGGATGAAAGTATTTGTTCGTAGCGCGATGATGGAGATCAAGCTCAAAAAAGCCGGTAACATTTAACATGTGTTTGAGATCTCTGCGTCACGTAAGCGTTGCAGATGATGTCACTGACCCCGTGACAGGGACCGCAGGAGAAGTCTCATGGTGCTTTTAGGTGCTGTGGGAAATAAAATGTTTAAAAAACACGGATTTATGTTTGAAATATGACGCTGACTTCTTTTTCTTCGTTTCTGAACCTGATGAAACTGGTTCAAATACGTGTGTATTGGAGAGATGAGTGGCTGTCTCTGAACCATTTTTAATAAAAGTTATTAGGTTTCCACATTGGTTATATCGCTGCACCGTGGCGCCACCTAGTGGAGTGAAAATTAACAGGTAATTGTAAATAAAGTTCTGTCAAGCTTCACTACAGTATACATCGCTAAATCAAGCAAATATGCACATGCTAATAAGTAAAAATATGATAAAATAGCTCCTTGTTTTGGCCGTTTTACACGCCTTTACCAACATCATGCTTACAAAGCAGTATAATTAACAGTGCTGAAATACATTTTATAATTACATAGACTGTAATAAAAGTAGCTTTGCATACTGCAGTTAGTTCTATTTCCCTTTCAGACTGTACTATAATAAAACCAGTACAATATTTCTTCTTCTGCTTATTCATTCATTCATTAATGTTTGAAATGTTTCAGTTGAGTTGTTGCCTCTGCATTTTCCCCCCAAAGCATGACTGGTTGCCAATACTACCCATTTACTTTGCGAAAATTAATGGGACTCATAATCTTAATTTGAGTCTTACATTGAATCTAATCTGACAGCTTAAAAAAATAAATTGACACATTGTCTTAAAGCCAGTCAATCCATCTAAAACTGTAGTCTGAGGTGGCTGATGACGAGGGTGCAATCATTTATATATATGTATACATATATATGTAAATATATGTATATATACCTATATATGGAATAGAATAGAGTGAGGAAATTCTGTTGTTACAACAGGAAACAAATGTAGATCACTTAAAAGTGTTAAAAAAAAAACATAATAATGAGGAGTAAAAAAAATAAACACATAAAAATACTGTACTGTTTTATAGCTGCTGGGAGGAAGGATCTGTGATAACGCTTCCTGCAGCATGTAGGGTGCAGCAGTGTGTCACTGAAGGAGCTCTCCAGTTCTGCAACAGCTTCTTCCATGGTGTGGGAGACATTATCTAACAGAGATGTTATTTTAGTAAGGATCCTTTTGGTTCCCGCCTCCTGCACTGAGACCAGAGGGCATCCGATCACAGAT
>NW_015150631.1:368553-380192 GCF_000732505.1 Cyprinodon variegatus | reverse complement strand
TTTTTTGGCATTTAAGGAAGTGGTTAGATCATTGCGCTTGGGTTCCTCCAACACATTGGTTCCTCGGGTCCCGAGCTCAACTCCCGCAGAGGGCCACGCACCCTGAGCAAGACCCTTATAACCTCACTCTGCTCCCTGGGCGCCGCACCCTGACAGCCCACCGCTCCCCAAAGGGATGGGTTAAATGCAAAAGTGAGTTTCTCCATTGTGAGATCAATAAAGTTCCTAAATGTAGGCCTAATATGTCCTTTAAAATTAAAAGCACTAAAGAAAATGGACATATACATATTTCTGACTACTGCACCATGGCCTATACACAATGATGGCTGCTAGAGCTTGGAATCCTGAGGTTCTGGGTTCGAGCCCCACTCCCACAGTCTGCCACTCTGGGTCCCTGAGCAAGACCCTTAATCCCGGGGCGCGAAAGGATGGCAGCCCTCTGCTCCCCAAGGAAATGGGTTAAATGCAGAGGTCAGTTTCTCTAATGGGACATCAATAAAGTTCAGTTATTATTATATGATTTAAACTGTTGCAGAGTCAACTTCAAACGATGATGCTCACAGGATATAAACTTTTCTCAGTTTTATTCCTCCTTTTAATCTGATCATTTTGGCACACTTTTAACCAGCACTGTGCTCAGTGATCACTAGAGGCACACTGCTTCTCCTCATTCTGCAAATAGGGAAGTGACAGAGATGGTGAGAGAAGCGCGCAGGTAAGAGGCACGTTTGTTTTTGGCGGGTAATAAAAACAAAATAACAATAATAATATATTAGGTTTGATGATGATCTCTCTAAAAGATTTATGAAGGTAATGTCAAGATCTGAACTCTTGTCATTGCGCAAAAAGTTTTGGAGCATTTTTCATCCTTGCTCAGACTTTAAATAACTTTTATGATGCAAATAAATAGCTGTACTTTTCACGCCAATATTACATCATATAATGCTGCACATTTCTGTGGCATAAATCCAACGCTCACGCGTTTAGTTTGCCCCACGCAGAATTTGCTGTTAAAACTATTCTTTTTGGTTGAATCTCTTATTTATGAGAGATGAGGTCGACATGTGGGAAACTGCCCCGTATTTAGAAACACAAGTATGCATCTAATTAAATTAAGGTTCAAGTCAGATGTTTACAAAAATATTTTCGCACAAAAAAAAGAAGAAGAAAGAAATTAAAGAAAAAAAAATGTTGGCACAGTAGAAGAACGTTTAAGATGTGTCCGTTATTTATTTTTAAAGGAACTGTTGACCCTGAAACGACTGATTTAGGTAAAGTTAGAAAGGTATTCACAGATTCGGCTTTTCCGGATTAATAATCCAGGAACATTGCCTCTGGATTGTCCTCTATATGCGGAGATTACGGTTTTTCAAATGCGCAGGTCTTCAAATGAAAACACCACAAAAATAATATAATAGAGTATTTATTATAATCGCAATATGTGGCTGTAGGCGATATGGTCTCAAATCTACTACAGCTATTGGATTGGAAAATAGGTTTATTCGAGGTATTTTGCACACCTGACTTTTGGAAAATGTATAGGGTTATAGGTCTATACAAATATTTTGTGTGTGTGTGTGTGTGATATTCTCCCCCCCCCTTTTTTTCCTTTTTTTTTTCTTTTATTTGATTATATTTTTTCCCCTTCATTGGAATCAATAATACACTGGGATTAACTGCATACCGTAATGCCGTCAAACTTGCAGTGCACCGTAAGCACCTCATCCAACTGTTACTTTGGGAATGTTAAGAGTTTTCTATCCTAAATTACTGTAAACACCTGAATCAACCCCGATTATCGTTTTGGCCCCGAATGTGCACAGGGGCCCAATGGCCATAAGGACCCCTCTTTCCTGGGGTCCATCACATTCTCCTTTATTTTATATTATTTTGCAAAGCGAACCCACTGGACAAAACGCGCTACCGCTCTATGACGCCTGGAATTGAGCGGAAATGTACGAAGAACTGAAAGCAAATTGTCATCTGAGAATAAAATGAAAACTGTTTTACAATCAGAAAGAGGACGGAAAATTGGACGCATCTCTGAGTTTAACGGTCTAAAAGGGCAGAGTTGGATTATTTGTTGTAGTTAAGGGAAGCGAATAATTTAATCAAAAAGGAATTCATATTCATATAAGCATTTTTTCCCCCTGGTAAATGTGTTATTGGATTGAATGAAAGTTTAGCTAAAATCATTCTGAAGAAGTCTGGCGGATGCAGAGCGCTCATTGTTGTTCAAAACTAGATTCTCCAATGATTTTATAACCTTGGAGCTCAGTGCCACGGACAGACCCGATCATTATCTCCAGAGCTTCATCTCTAAGGGAAGCTGAAAGGGCTGCCATGCAGATATCAGCTCTTCTGCAAAAAGTTGGTTTTACCAAAAATTCTGATCAAATTAATATGTAATTTAATCTCCTGCTTTAGGCTACATGTAGTTTAGTCCCCTGCTTTAGATTACATGTAATCTAATCTCCTGCTTTAGGCTACATGTAGTTTAGTCCCCTGCTTTAGATTACATGTAATNTCCCCTGCTTTAGGCTGTGGGTAGTTTAAGCCCCTGCTTTAGACTACATGTAGTTTGATCCCCTGCTTTAGGCTGTGGGTAGTTTAAGCCCCTGCTTTAGACTACATGTAGTTTGATCCCCTGCTTTAGGCAAGATGTATTTCAATCCCCTGCTTTAGGCTACATGTTGTTTAATCCCCTGCTTTAGGCTGTGGGTAGTTTAAGCCCCTGCTTTAGACTACATGTAGTTTGATCCCCTGCTTTAGGCAAGATGTATTTCAATCCCCTGCTTTAGGCTACATGTTGTTTAATCCCCTGCTTTAGGCTACATGTTGTTTAATCCCCTGCTATAGGCTACATGTTTTTTAATCCCCTGCTTTAGGCTACATGCAATTTAATCCACTCCTTTAGGCAGGATGTATTTTAATCCCCTGCTTTAGGCAGGATGTATTTTAATCCCCTGCTTTAGGCAGGATGTATTTTAATCCCCTGCTTTAGGCAAGATGTAATTTAATCCCCTGCTTTAGACTACATGTAGTTTGATCCTCTGCTTTAGGCAAGATATATTTTAATCCCCTGCTTTAGACTACATGTCATTTAATCCCCTGCTTTAGGCCACATGTTTTTTAATCCCCTGCTTTAGGGTACAGTACATGCAATTTAATCCACTCGTTTAGGCAGGATGTATTTTAATCCCCTGCTTTAGGCTTGATGCTGTTTAATCCCCTGCTTTAGGCTACATGTAATTTAATCCCCAGTTTTAGGCAAGATGTATTTAGTCTAAAAAATAATTTAGGTTCGGTTCTGATTTTGTTCCCAACTCTGCAAGTTTAAATGTGATTATAAGGGAGTTACGCAGAAGAGCTCCAATTTCCTAAATACAGGTTTATAATAGGATTTTATTTTGGATTTATTTTGAGATGGAAAACATTAAAAGCCTAAGAATAAAATGCTTAGGTTAAAAGATTAAGTACAAATAATTTGTATTTTATAATGAGTTATTGAATGTTCCCCTTTTGGACAATCATCAGTAATTTTGATTGATGGTACGACAAAATGCTCAAATGGGTATACAAGCAAAAAAAGGCTGGGAACCGCTGTTCTAGAAGATAACAGATTTCAGTTTTGTTAAGTTCTGCCATCAGAGTTGGCAGAGTGTTATCAATTTGAATCCACTGCAGCCTAACAGCTATGGTCTAAACTGAAAGGAATTTGAACACCATTCAGCGTTGCTTCACATTACAAATAATCTGCAGCTTCTTCAAGTCAAAAACAAACCTCTGGATTCATTTTACAATTACCGTACCAACCATGGCTGCCTCTCAGTGCTTTTATATTGTTATCTTCCTTTGGAAATGGTTGTAAGAAAAGTTTAGCAGCATCTTTGAAGAGAAAACTTAAAGCAAGATAGATAGTATCTTATTATTCTCCTTATGAATGCATGCAATAAAAACCTTGTCATTTAACAGCCCGGCCATTCCTGTGCACCAGGCAAACATTGGTTTGGACATGTTTAATTTGTGCTGGCAGAAAATAAAAGTGTCAAGGCTTTCTTTGAATAGCACTTTTCTTGGTTAACGGGTTAGTCCACAAAATGAACTTACTCTGCAATGAAGCAAATCAAACAGTGAAATGAAAGTAAGTTGAAATGGAAAAACGTTAACTCCACATGGGCTCAGTTAAGTGAATTTGAATCAGGTTCAATCATTAATGGAATTATTTTGTTACCGTTATGCAGCTAAAAAAGTCTTATCAGCTTTATGTTTCAGGTTTGAGAAATCACTTTATGGGTGGTAAGTAGTTGTGGATGAAGTATTCACTTTAGTATTTGTAAATATATTGATACTCTTGGTCAAATATTACTCAACTACAAGAAAAGCTGCTCGGTCAAAAATCTACATAAGTACTGAAATACTCATGTTTGAAAATAAAAAGTACAAATTACATTTCCTAATATCAGTACATTTTTATGTTATTTTTAGAATACCTTTACCGAACCTCATACCTTTCAGAAACCACCTGATTTATTGACATGTAGAACCATTCTGCGTTAAAATTCTACACCACCTGTAAAGATCTCCAGCAAAAGCAGATTTCAAAGCTAAGCTGAGCCAAAAGGAAGGAGTGACAACTATCAGCTTTCTAGAAAGGTATTGGAGTAGAAACTAAAATATTTGACTTTTAAGTGTAATGGAGTGAAAGTTATAAGTAAGTAAATAATCAAGTAAATGTACTCCATTACTTGCAACCACTGATGGTAAGCTGCGAACATATGCGAAAGAAGTACAAAATCACATGTTTACATCAGTGCAACATAAATCTAAAAGCATGGTAAATACCTAAAATCTAGCCTAGTAAACTAGCCCCATCCGCCAGCGACCTAAATCTTTTTTGCCTGCGATTGGTCTACCCTCGATCAATGCCCAAGGCCCTAGAACATCACCACATAGAGATGTGTTCTGGATGCAAGGCAGGCAGGGTTTTGATGGCGTGACGACAAAGCTGAACAACCCTGGAGAAAGCACAACAAGGAAGATGGCAACAACTATTGAACAGTTCTCATTTGACTCAGACTTGGGGTTTTCCTTGAAATGTGACCAGGAAGGTTGTTTACATCATGTAATTGCTCTCTTTGTCCATTTATTTGTGATGATCAGCCATCAGGGAGTTATAGCAGTCACTTTTGCAGCAGTTCGTCTGAGGAGTTGAAGCAGGGTGGGACTTAAACTTTTCAATATTTCCCAGCCTATCATCCATTTTCTATGCCCTACCACATTCTCCTTTCAGTCCTTTTGGAGAGTTAGTTCCTGTCTTTAGCTGCCATTGTATGAAATACAGGGAGTAGTTAGGGCAAGTTGCTACTTCATAGCATGAAATGTTGTTTTTTATACAACCCTTCTTTTCCAGTAAAACTGGAACTAATTAGTTATGCACTTTTTATTTCCCTGGGTGGGAAATTAGTTATGCTTAAATTCTCTCTAAAGTTTTCATTTGGTTTTTGTTTGTCGTTTTACAGCCTGACCAGGGATTCGGCCTATAAGTTAGCCTTATAACAGTAGATCAAGGGCGACTGATGGGTGCAGTTATAAAAATTTAACATAAATCTATTCCGTTTAGATCACTTGATAATCTGTCTGTCAGCTTTCAAAAATAATTTAGACACCAGTCCCTATGAAAGAAATCTGTTTAAATGTACAATTATCATTAAATAGGTTATTAAACAATTTTTATAAAACAAAGTGTAGAGTCTTGTTAGATTTATGTGGCAACTGTCAAGATAACTAAGAGGCATTTGGCTGTTTACCAGACATAGCTATATAAAATGTTTTTAGATTTTAAACCCATGTTTTCACTTTGGAAAAAAGTATACTTATTTNAATCCCCTGCTTTAGGCTACATGTTGTTTAATCCCCTGCTATAGGCTACATGTTTTTTAATCCCCTGCTTTAGGCTACATGCAATTTAATCCACTCCTTTAGGCAGGATGTATTTTAATCCCCTGCTTTAGGCAGGATGTATTTTAATCCCCTGCTTTAGGCAGGATGTATTTTAATCCCCTGCTTTAGGCAAGATGTAATTTAATCCCCTGCTTTAGACTACATGTAGTTTGATCCTCTGCTTTAGGCAAGATATATTTTAATCCCCTGCTTTAGACTACATGTCATTTAATCCCCTGCTTTAGGCCACATGTTTTTTAATCCCCTGCTTTAGGGTACAGTACATGCAATTTAATCCACTCGTTTAGGCAGGATGTATTTTAATCCCCTGCTTTAGGCTTGATGCTGTTTAATCCCCTGCTTTAGGCTACATGTAATTTAATCCCCAGTTTTAGGCAAGATGTATTTAGTCTAAAAAATAATTTAGGTTCGGTTCTGATTTTGTTCCCAACTCTGCAAGTTTAAATGTGATTATAAGGGAGTTACGCAGAAGAGCTCCAATTTCCTAAATACAGGTTTATAATAGGATTTTATTTTGGATTTATTTTGAGATGGAAAACATTAAAAGCCTAAGAATAAAATGCTTAGGTTAAAAGATTAAGTACAAATAATTTGTATTTTATAATGAGTTATTGAATGTTCCCCTTTTGGACAATCATCAGTAATTTTGATTGATGGTACGACAAAATGCTCAAATGGGTATACAAGCAAAAAAAGGCTGGGAACCGCTGTTCTAGAAGATAACAGATTTCAGTTTTGTTAAGTTCTGCCATCAGAGTTGGCAGAGTGTTATCAATTTGAATCCACTGCAGCCTAACAGCTATGGTCTAAACTGAAAGGAATTTGAACACCATTCAGCGTTGCTTCACATTACAAATAATCTGCAGCTTCTTCAAGTCAAAAACAAACCTCTGGATTCATTTTACAATTACCGTACCAACCATGGCTGCCTCTCAGTGCTTTTATATTGTTATCTTCCTTTGGAAATGGTTGTAAGAAAAGTTTAGCAGCATCTTTGAAGAGAAAACTTAAAGCAAGATAGATAGTATCTTATTATTCTCCTTATGAATGCATGCAATAAAAACCTTGTCATTTAACAGCCCGGCCATTCCTGTGCACCAGGCAAACATTGGTTTGGACATGTTTAATTTGTGCTGGCAGAAAATAAAAGTGTCAAGGCTTTCTTTGAATAGCACTTTTCTTGGTTAACGGGTTAGTCCACAAAATGAACTTACTCTGCAATGAAGCAAATCAAACAGTGAAATGAAAGTAAGTTGAAATGGAAAAACGTTAACTCCACATGGGCTCAGTTAAGTGAATTTGAATCAGGTTCAATCATTAATGGAATTATTTTGTTACCGTTATGCAGCTAAAAAAGTCTTATCAGCTTTATGTTTCAGGTTTGAGAAATCACTTTATGGGTGGTAAGTAGTTGTGGATGAAGTATTCACTTTAGTATTTGTAAATATATTGATACTCTTGGTCAAATATTACTCAACTACAAGAAAAGCTGCTCGGTCAAAAATCTACATAAGTACTGAAATACTCATGTTTGAAAATAAAAAGTACAAATTACATTTCCTAATATCAGTACATTTTTATGTTATTTTTAGAATACCTTTACCGAACCTCATACCTTTCAGAAACCACCTGATTTATTGACATGTAGAACCATTCTGCGTTAAAATTCTACACCACCTGTAAAGATCTCCAGCAAAAGCAGATTTCAAAGCTAAGCTGAGCCAAAAGGAAGGAGTGACAACTATCAGCTTTCTAGAAAGGTATTGGAGTAGAAACTAAAATATTTGACTTTTAAGTGTAATGGAGTGAAAGTTATAAGTAAGTAAATAATCAAGTAAATGTACTCCATTACTTGCAACCACTGATGGTAAGCTGCGAACATATGCGAAAGAAGTACAAAATCACATGTTTACATCAGTGCAACATAAATCTAAAAGCATGGTAAATACCTAAAATCTAGCCTAGTAAACTAGCCCCATCCGCCAGCGACCTAAATCTTTTTTGCCTGCGATTGGTCTACCCTCGATCAATGCCCAAGGCCCTAGAACATCACCACATAGAGATGTGTTCTGGATGCAAGGCAGGCAGGGTTTTGATGGCGTGACGACAAAGCTGAACAACCCTGGAGAAAGCACAACAAGGAAGATGGCAACAACTATTGAACAGTTCTCATTTGACTCAGACTTGGGGTTTTCCTTGAAATGTGACCAGGAAGGTTGTTTACATCATGTAATTGCTCTCTTTGTCCATTTATTTGTGATGATCAGCCATCAGGGAGTTATAGCAGTCACTTTTGCAGCAGTTCGTCTGAGGAGTTGAAGCAGGGTGGGACTTAAACTTTTCAATATTTCCCAGCCTATCATCCATTTTCTATGCCCTACCACATTCTCCTTTCAGTCCTTTTGGAGAGTTAGTTCCTGTCTTTAGCTGCCATTGTATGAAATACAGGGAGTAGTTAGGGCAAGTTGCTACTTCATAGCATGAAATGTTGTTTTTTATACAACCCTTCTTTTCCAGTAAAACTGGAACTAATTAGTTATGCACTTTTTATTTCCCTGGGTGGGAAATTAGTTATGCTTAAATTCTCTCTAAAGTTTTCATTTGGTTTTTGTTTGTCGTTTTACAGCCTGACCAGGGATTCGGCCTATAAGTTAGCCTTATAACAGTAGATCAAGGGCGACTGATGGGTGCAGTTATAAAAATTTAACATAAATCTATTCCGTTTAGATCACTTGATAATCTGTCTGTCAGCTTTCAAAAATAATTTAGACACCAGTCCCTATGAAAGAAATCTGTTTAAATGTACAATTATCATTAAATAGGTTATTAAACAATTTTTATAAAACAAAGTGTAGAGTCTTGTTAGATTTATGTGGCAACTGTCAAGATAACTAAGAGGCATTTGGCTGTTTACCAGACATAGCTATATAAAATGTTTTTAGATTTTAAACCCATGTTTTCACTTTGGAAAAAAGTATACTTATTTATAATTTTGTCTTTAGTAATAGTTTAACATACACTGTACAGCTAAAATTTAAAACCAATATTAGAATAGGCACAGCTTCTATTGCTAGTTCAGCAGTATGGCGGCGGAGTGGTTAGGGCAATGTGCTCTGAAACCAGAGGTTCTGAGTTAAAGCCCCACTCCCACAGATTGCCACTCTGGGTCACTGAGCAAAGACCCTTAACCCCACACTGCTCCTTGGTGCCGCACGATGGCAGCCCACTGCTACCCAAGGGGATTAATAAAGAGTTCATTTTGTTGCTCAGTTCTTGTGACGGTGTAATGACAACGAAGTTTAATTCTATTCCAGTATAGCAGAGACGAAATAGTAGAATTCGTTCAGCATTCTATCTTTGTTTAGTGTTTTCAGTTTGCAAAAATTTGACCTGCTAGAAAAAATTTAATCGTTAATTAATGAAAAGCGACACAGATTTTCTTGTTTTTTTTTCTCTCTCTTCTCTGTTATTTTAATTTTACTCTTCTTTGTAAGAAGAGTTTTTCAAATTTGACACCATGTCCTGTTTTATTGCTACTTTAATTTTGCTTGTCTGCTGTACAGTCAGGTGAAGACAATGAATTTAAGAAGATGATTTTTTTTACAATCAGACTATAATGTATGTATTGTCGAATGCAACTCTGTTATCAGTCCTGTAGGCTGTTAAACCGTAAACCTAATCTGGCCTCTGTGGCTGACCCTTTAGTCAGAAATATGTTGGCCTGCAATAGATAATAATATGCCCAAAATAATCTACAGGATCTGAATATCAGCTTTATTGAATCCAGCAAATGGTTTAGGTTACACATTTTACAGTACACTACAAAGAATGGTATTACGTGCTGTAAATATATTTATCAGTGAACACTGGTCACTTGTGAGTAAATTACATTTTATAATGTGATGCGCCTGAAGTCACAATCAATAATATTATGAGTAATCTTTTATTCCTTAACAGTCCTATCAGTAACAAGTAAATCTCTGAGAGGACCTTTTATCCTGTATTGTGTCCTGGTAGATGAGGAGTTATAAACCCAACCCCCCACCTCTAGATTGTCTAGTGTGTTGTCCACACTTTGCTTCATCTTCTGGCACAAGTTTACTCTGCATACCCAGAACCAAACATGGAGAAATAACATTCAGTTCTTTATACTTAATAATCTTGAATAAGCTCTAAGAAAACAAGGATGCTGAGAACCTAAGCTGCTTTGAATCAAGGTTTAAAAGTAATTATAGTGGCCTTTGGCTTGGCTAATTAAACTATTGGATTATACACCTTGTATTTTAGTTTGGATATGCTTTATCTTTTCTCAGGTTTTGTTTATGTATTAAATTAAGATTTATCTTTTTACTGAATATGTGCTACTGGCCTCACCTTTTACACACAAAGTAAGCTTAACGGCTTACAGGACTGATAACAAAGTTGCATTAGTGTGTTGTGCAACTTGAATGTATTTATAGCCCAACCCAGTAGGGGTGGTAAATATGTCATATAATCAGATCATATTCAGACTGTCATATATTGTTTATGAACACACGCGCTACCGGTTGTGTGTTAGATCCGTCATGGTTTGGTGGGGGTTTTTGAGGACCCAAATGCAGAGACCAGGAGGCTGAGGGGGAGTCTTTAATGAAGCAGAAATCCAAAATATATAAAATACAGAAAGCCAGGTTCTAGGTAACATCAGGGAAATCACACATAATGAGCCAGGGAAAGATGAGGAAGCAGCACAGACGAACTGCACAGGGAGAGTATATATGGGAGACAGAACAAAGATTGGACTGTGGATGGAAGCAACTAGAAGGAACCCAAGGGGAAAGGAAACAAACACAAAGGGGCAACTGAGAGTAACTCAAGAAATAGAAGAATAATCAAAAATATAACCAAAAACAACTAGAATAACACAAAATGCAAATAATCCAACAAACTAGAAAACACAGAAAGACAAGAATAAAAAGCATAACTGAAAACTCAAAAAGAAAACTTAAATAGAACCAAAAAGTGCTGAGTCATGACAAGAACAGCAAGTGAAAGTGTGAGTGGAGCTCAAATCATGCTCAGGTAACTCAGCACATATATGGAATAAATTAACCACAACTTCCATTCATAATATAAGAGTAATTAACAATAATCTTTCAGCTCCAAGTCAAACTTACTTCAGTTGAAAACACTTGACTGAAAACTAGTGAAACTCAACTAAACTAAGCTACTATGAACAGAGAAGAAGGAAAAACATGACATTTCGGCATGGATTTTATGTTTGAGGATCAAAGTTTATCTTGAAGAATTTGGGATGTAATCAAATTAGCTTTTAACTCATTTAGAGAAACTGAAATGTTTTCAAACAAATTCCCAATGCAAATCCAAGAGGTGATCAAAACAATAATTTGGCCAGATATTTTATTTAATAAGTTACTTAATCAGGAAACAAGAATCTTTAGGATTCCATTAAATGTCTTTTCGTCACAACTTGGTAATCAATGTAATGTGTAAATGATGAAACAGCAAATGATGACTAATTTGAGAAAAACTTCTTACAAGAATCCGTCTTTATTTGGTGATTAACTAATAGATTGTACTTAAATGGGATTTTACCAAAGATAAAAATATAAACTGCACATTTTCCAAAATGAAAAGAAGATTTGAAGACCTAAAAAGACCTAACTCTGTCTGCC
>NW_015150631.1:352225-367913 GCF_000732505.1 Cyprinodon variegatus | reverse complement strand
TGGAAAAATATTTCTACTCTGCTTCAACTCCTCAGACGACCTGTTGCAAAGGTAACTGCTATAACTCCCTGAGGGCTGATCATCACAAATAAATAGACAAAGAGTGCATTTACATGATGTAAACAACCTTATTTTTCCTGCAAACCGGTTTCATGCAAATCCAAGGACTTGATAGGTATCTCTATTCATCTTAGTCTCCACCCTTTGCATCAGGGTGACTATGTCTTCCGTCTTCACAGTAGTGTCTTCAGTAGGAGGGGTGAGTAGCCCAAATTATACTCTTGATCCATTCATTAAAGGTAGAGCGATTGTATTTAAAACTTAAATTTTCTCCTCTTTTATAGATAAACTCTCATAGTTCCAGGCAATGTTGGGAATAATGCTGTTTTTCTTATTAAAAGTAGAGTAGTATGTTTCTACATATACATAGAGACGAGACACCATCTATGACAATTGGTTAACGTGTGTGTGTGTGTCGGTGTGTGTATGTGTGAACAAGAAAAAATTTGGTTGATGGTGAAACTCAGAAATTTTGATAAAATTCGGCTACTTTCTCTGAGTTAAGGGTTGAAGTGTGGGTGTAAAAATCTGATTGTTTCTTTGTGCGTGAGGTGTTCAAGAAAGTAGAGAGATGCTCCATTTAATGGAAAAGTTTCTGTTAGCAGGTCAAAGAATGGTCTTAAGACATTTTAAAGCTTGATTAGCGACAGTAAACTCATTTAGGAAATGCTGCACAAAGGCACATTGTTATTATGACGCTGGAAAAGGATATTGGAGCAGAAGGGAGATTAGGGTCATAACTGGACCACAAAGGTCATACATTTTTATGGGGGTCATAAATATAGCAGTTGACATAAGATGTCTACTTTATGTGGTATTTTAGAAATTTATCTTAGAAACATTAAACAATGGTACAATCCGATATAGCTTTTCCCAAAACCACTGGTGATAACTTTGTTCTTGCTGTCTCTACATTGTAATACTGCAATTCTAAATTAACATTAGTTGTAGACATGATTAACTTGTTCCCGGCAGATTTTTTTTTCCAAACATAAATGCGTTAAGCATGTCTTTAAATAGCACTTTTCTTGTTTAGAGTTCACACACAAGACCTCTGCATTCAACAAAACAAACAAAAAAAAAAGGTCCCAGTTTGATTATTATCATTAACCCTTTATCCTTATCTTATTTTATTCTTATATTTTATTTTACACAGTTTTTTTTTATTGGAAGGGTGTAATTTTGCCGTGTAAGTTATAATTTTACCTACTTTAGTCTGTCCTATTTTATTTTATTCAGCTCTATTGTACTTACAATCTTATTTTTCTCTATTCTGTAAACGGATGCACTGCAAGAAAATAATTTCCCGCAAGGGATTAATATGGTTATATGGCACTCATTGAAATAATTTGAAAATCAAAATTTTAAGCCCAGAATGTTATTGAAGGACAGTTACTTTTGTAACACTCAACAATAATGTATTTTTGATTGCAAAATTAAGGCCAATGTACAAGAAATGCCGACTTGCCCTAATATATTAAGAAAAAAAAAATAATAAGTGCTTCAATAAGAAATTCATGACAAACACAGAGTGAAAAAAACACATTTTGTTACAACATCACCTTAGTGCTTTAACGCTGATACAAGCAGTTACATCTTTTACTTTTCGAACTTCTCTTATTAACTTTATTATCTTAACTTTTTAATTAGGTATTTAACTATTTTAACTTAGCATTTTAGTTTAACTTATTGACTTTTTTCAACTTAATTTACAGTAGGTAATAAATCATTCAAGGCCTGGTCTAAGGGGTATGCACATCATTCAAAAACGGTAACTTTCACTATAAAGGATTAAATTTTCACAGTTAAAATGGAACAATAGATCCTTCAGAGCTAAAGTAAATATTTCAAAGGGGTATCTTTTTCATTTGCTCATAGCACTTTTCTTGGTTAAACTGAATCCATAAAAGGAATTAATTACAGTGAAATGAAGAAAATTGAACATTATTAAGACGAAAGTAAGTTGAAATGGACAAAAATGAACTCCACAGTGGCTCAGTTAAATGAAACTGATTCAACAGATTCCATATTTTTTCTAATTATGATGTCAAATTAACGCAGCTAAAAATGTCTAAACAGCTTTGGTTTTTCAGGTTTCAGAAATCACTTTATGGTTGTAAGTTAGTTGTAAACATGTGCAAAGTTAAAATACATCGATGTTCACATCAATGAAACCTAAAAATAAACCTATATTAACTAAATAACTAAAATACACCACAAGACAACTTACTTTAGTATCCTTGGCATTAAATACTTCAAGGGGACAGTGGATCAAGGACATACCCTATAAAATCGGATTAGTGTTTTAATGTCTAAGTTCAAAGTTTTAGTATAGTGTGTTTTATGTACCTTGTTTTTCAGTACAAAAGAGGTATAAGGAGTTAGAAAAGTGGATAAAATATGTTCAGATTCAGCTGTGTTAATTATTGAATTCACTTGGCTTTATTTAAACATGTTTCCACTTGTCTGATACAGAACTGTGGAAAGCTGTGGTAATTGTTCTCTCGATAAATTACAGCTCTACCTCTTCTCATCACTCTAAAGAAATGCATCAATATAAAATTTTATACCTACACTTTTGCTGAAAGGACAATATAAACAGCAGAGCAAACAATGCGTTTTATTGCCAGGAAAAGTGACTAGGAGGTGTAAAGTCAACCCTTAGTGCCAATAAAGCATCATCATCTCCATTACAAAAGGTTATCGACATTTTAAAAAGTTATGCGTATTATAAGTATTATACGTATCATACACAAAAAATACTTGTAGAAAATATTACGCACCCTTAGAAGAAGATGTGTCACATAAATGTGCAATAACCCTATATAATAATCCTACTGAAAATAAAATGTGGACATACTGTATATACTGTAAATGTCCCATGCACCTTTTTCTTTCCTTGGCACCTTTTTCTTCTCCTTTGACTATTTGAGTTGATGTAAAGAGTAAATTTCTCCACCGTGAGAAAAAAAATAAAGTCAATAAATCAATCAATAAAGTGTAGTCAATCAGGCCAAGAAATCGTCTGATCTTAAGTTTGATAGTTGATAGGATGTGTGCGTTAGGATTATTTTAATTGATGATGTGTAAGTCTGTTAAACACTAATATCTGCCTGTTGTGTCAAAACTAATGTTTTCCTAAGTAGTTTATCTAATTAGGACAGTCCCTCTGTCAGGATAAAAAGTCCTTTTAGTATGTATTTGGCAAAGATTTGGGAACGGAATAAGAGCGGTGTCCTTGTCTAAAATAAGGCTGGAGCCATGCATGTGTCCTGCTGATGATATGGCAGACTGGAGTTGTATAAAATGCTTCTCTAACTTTGAATTGTGGCCACTTCATGAGAAGTGAGCCCGGTTGGTAAGCACTACCTTCTGTAACTCAAAGCAACTTCTCTGATCTGAATAAGCTTAAAATGTCTGTCAAAATCTGTTGTCCATTCTCATGGTTTTTAAATTACACATACAACATTAAGCGTTATTTTAAGAGTTTGTCCCGAATGATCTCTTCGCAGGAAAAGAACTGAAGAGAGAAAGCTTCAAGGTGTAAACACAAAGCTTTCCATTACAAGTGTCTGTTCCTTAAAAAAAATTCAAGTTTTACTAAAGATGTTGTGATTTTATTGATCTTAAGTTTATCTTCAACAGGTGGCACTATAAACTCTATATAACTCTGCCGGTTTCCTTGCAGGAGTCTTCCTTTTGAAACCATGCCGCTGTGCAAAAAAAGCTCAAGGCAACTGCTGTTGAAGCTCAGCATTGCGCTGGGATCTGTATGGATGCTTTTTCTGGTCCTTCAGCCGGACATATCCCCTACCTCTGAGCTGGTTCAGAGTAACAACTGGTTGGTGTACAGGGATTATGATTTTGGCCCAGAGAGATCGTGCGACTGCTCAGCAATCAGACGGGGACAGTGGGAGGCACTAAAGCAAGCAAAATTATTAAGCATCACAAGAGACTTTCGGAAGAGTATCCAGGTCCCTGATGAGTATTACATTAATGAAACCCGGGACTGCAGGTGTGTTGCTTTAATCCACAGTGCCTTGCAGAAGTAATCACAACCCTCTAACTTTCACCGCTGGGTCAGTTTACAACCACAATCATACATTTATTTAGTTAGGGTTTTATGTGAAGGACCGACACACCGACACAATCTGCTTGAAAAGCAAGTTTATCTACACCCTTTTATGGCTTTTGAGAACAGAACAATTTATATCGAGAAAAGGTTGGGCTCTTTAGGGGACTTCCAAAAGCAACAGATTGGAGATGATTTTATTTAATGGTGTCAGAAAACTTGCTTGTTTTCAAGCTTATATATATAAATATTTGATTGTGTTGAACTTAACTCAAATTCACCATTTTGCTTTTATCTCTATCACAAAAAAAGAAATAAAATCTATGATAAAATGCATTATGGCTTGTGGTTGTTAGGTAATAAAATGTGAAAAGTTATATATCAATAATATTGCAAGGCACTGTATCTATTTAAGTAGATAAATAGTTTGAATGATACTTACCAACATACAACAATGTTACAGGAATTACAAAACAAGGAGGAAATACATTACATTTCCTTTAAGCAAAGAAGAGGAAGAGTTTCCTCTGGCTTACTCCATCGTTGTTCATCACAAGGTAAAAACATTTTAACTTCTATATGAAAGTGCATTTTAGATTAAAACACTTAATATTTGGTTTGAATAAATGTCTTCTGTATCAGATTTTACTTTGGAATCACCCATCCTCACATATATTTATGTTTTTTAGAAACAAATATGTATACTCTGAATTCTTTTTTTACACAATGCAGGTGCAGAACTTTGAAAGACTGCTCCGAGCCATCTATGCACCTCAGAATTTTTATTGTGTTCATGTGGACAACAAATCCCAGCCCTCCATAAAAGCAGCCATTGAGGGAATTGTTTCCTGTTTCCCTAATGTTTTCATGGTTAGTCAGCCTGTGACTGTGGTCTATGCTGCTTGGCCAAGGGTCCAAGCAGACATTAACTGCATGGCTGACCTGTATAAAGTCAGTGCAGAGTGGAAATACTTCATCAACCTTTGCGGGCAGGACTTCCCTCTGAAAACCAACTTGGAAATGGTAAGGGTGCTGCGCTCGCTGAAGGGCGCCAACAGCATGGAGTCAGAAAACATGCCTGAGGGGAAGAAGTGGAGGGTGTCAAATGCTCATGAAATTGTTAATGGAGAAATCAAGGTAAATTTAAGAACAAACGTTTGTGTTGAAGCTGGCATTAATTATCTTTCTTGTCACATTTTTATTTTTTTCATTTGTTTTTTTTTTTTAGTCAACAGGAAAGTCAAAGAGTCCACCACCCTTCAACCTGCCGATTAAATCAGGAAATGCCTACATTGTGGTAACTCGGGGCTACGTCCGCAGTGTTTTGAAAGACACCAGAGTAAAAACTCTTATTGAGTGGAGCAAAGACACCTACAGTCCTGATGAGTTTCTGTGGGCAACCATTCAGCGAATGGCTGGTGTACCGGGGTCAACGAGACCCCACTCCAAGTATGATCAGACGGACATTAATTCCATTGCAAGGCTGGTGAAGTGGGCGTATCATGAGGGATCAGAGCATTCAGCTGTATATCCTGAGTGTCATGGCAACCATGTAAGAGCCGTATGTGTATATGGAGCTGGGGACCTACAGTGGTTACTAGAGAACCACCACCTCTTTGCAAACAAGTTTGACACATACAGCGATCCCATTCCAGTGTACTGCTTAGAGAAACATCTCAGGCAGAAAGCTCTGATAGAATCAGAAATTGAAGATACCTTTTTGTTTTCATAGACCACATACAAAATAAGTGCTGAAGGTACTTACATGTGTTCCACTGTAATACTCCTCTCCCTGCTTGTCAAAACTGATCATGTATCAAATCATTTTATCCACATTAATAAAGGAATGTATTAGATAATTTTTGTTTAAGATCAGATTGATGGATTTTTAATATACCTTAGCAGGAGGTCCCTAGATTAATCCCCTCGGTAAAGGTCTTAAATTCTTATCAAAACTGATACTTTTTGGTTTAGTTGAGCCAATTTGTGTTCAGGCTATTACCCCTTAAAGATTTGAAAATAACAGGTTGGGGGATATGAATGATTTACTAAATTCCTGATGTTTGTGATTTGGCCTAGAATTCTTGACATGCTGAAGTGGGACAACACACCTGGTGTGGCAGACAGAGATTATGGACAACTTACTCTCTGATCTCAGATTTTTAACAAAAGGCACAACAAACCCCATATTTGAATTGCAATGACCATGTTTTGATTTTCATTTCATAGGAAACAGGACCACCGCTGTCCAGTGACCATTGTTTGAAAGAAGACATATGCTCAACAGTTCGTTAGACTAGGCTAAATGGGTAAAATATTTTAGAAGATGGAAAATTCTGTCCTTGTATATGAATATGTGCTTCTTTTTTTTTCTATTCCAAGAAACAACAAAAGAAATCCACCTAAAAGATTCAGCTAGTCAATAAGCTTTCTTTTAGACTTAAACAACTTTTAAAGTAATTTTGTATACACAGTGTATAAAAAAAGAAATTTAATTTTGAACAGCTCTCGAGACATTTTCATTTCAGCAGTAATCATGGTACAACGGTACTATTAAGGTACGGTGTATTTTACTAAGGTAAACATCCAAAACCCTTTTGTTTGATCAACAACTATTTACTGTCACAAACTCCCTTCGCAATGAAATTAAAATAGTTCCTTTCCTTAATAAAAATATTTCAAGTTTAATTTATTGCAAAAAAAGCAAAACAAATAGTCAAATATTAAAAGAAAGATATCTGTTTTTTATTTTTAAATTGAATTCCTAATTTTCTTTTCATAAAATTTTATTTTTCTGCCATGCAACACTTTCAGCAAAACCCAGTAAACTGAAGGTTCTGGAGCGGCCATTTAAGTCCACATTTCAACATATCACGGAGAAACTTTTAGGGGGGACATTGATGCAGCCAAGCCCATTTATTTAATAGTTTTTTTTTAATGAAAAAGAACAGGAAGTTTTGTGATCAAAGAAAATGATTTCCTTTGTCCATAGCTCACCAGACTAAGCTCCCATTCATCTTCAAGTGGTAATACATGTTAACCTTTTGTCAGGGTCAAGGAAGTTTTATAGTATCCATCATCGTATGTATGAAAAGCTTAAACAAAATTGTTTTATAATACCCTGCTTCACCCAGCCTTTAAGAATGGACAAATATGTTGCATAACTTCTACTCTCTGAAGAAGGGCAAAAAAAAAAAAGAGATTAAGATATTATATACTATCAACATTACAAGAAAACTTAAGAAGGGGGATGAGTTTCCTGCACTAAAATTGATTTTGCCTGATTTCATATTATAGAAAAAACGTCAATGCCTTCCGATAGTCACAATAATTTTCAAACCTCGACAATGTGGCAGAAATTTTAAAAAAGGGTTAAGAAAAACCCACAGCGAGATATAGCAAAAGTATTTATCAGCCACTATTTAATTTGCTCCTCTTGCCACTGGTAATTTGAAAATGATACATCATTTAGATAATTTTAAACAAATAAAAACAATGCCTTTTTCCTATTGTGTTTGCTATAATCAGCAACTATAAATATATTCAGGTTCATTATTTTAAAATATATAATGTCAAAAAGAATTGCAAATACAATAATCAATGATCTAAGGTAAGTTTGAACATTCAAAAAGACTTGGTGCTCAAAACACAAATATAGAGAAGCAAAAGACTGCTGGTTGGGAGGAAAGGCATTTAATGATGTGCACAATCGTATGACCTCTACAACAAATGAATAGAAAGAGTTAGCTACATATTAACATGTACAAGTAAAAGCACACATGACTCAACCTCCACTGTGGTTGCTAGTTTGTAAAGCGTAAAATGAAAACACTTTCTGTCGCACATTAGTGTTTGAATTATGCACACATTTCACATTTACCATAGCAGTGGCACCAGTTGTGAAGCCCCGTCCCCTTTGGTTTCCAAGAAAACATGCAACATATTTGAAACAAGGAAAAAAAAATTTAATTTGTTGTTCTCAGAGGCTTTTGTTTCGCAACACTCATTTTTGCAGACTCAAGTGTCATTGGCAGGTTTTCACAGTGACCGGGTGGTGTTGGATGAACGGCTCTGTTAATAAGTGTTCATTTACATGTGGGCACTGAAAAAAAAAAAAGTTAAATTCTCACTCAACACAACCTCTCTGTTATGAAGGCAACCAGTCTTGACTTTCATATCAAGCAAGTGCTGATTACACTGCTAATAAAATAACACCAATTTACTGTTTTATCCACAAGCTGATCAACTGAAATTAGAAAAAAAAAGGTTAAATGTCTCCTTAGAGAGCTACATCAGCACAACATCAAAGCATATTAAGTCTGAATTCCAATCGTGGCGTCAGAAACTACACAAGAGTATAAAAACTGTATTGTATAGCTGTAAACATGTGAATTGTATTTAAATTAACTGAAAAAGATGGTGAACACAGGTGATTTGTAAACAGTACAAAGTCCCTCCCTTTCAGCACAGTGACAGTCTCAGCCATCTAGGTAGGCTACCAGACAACCCTCTCCCAAAACTGAGCGTGCTCAGAAGCTCTCCATAAAGAGGATGTTACGTTGTTATTCTGGCACACTCCTTTCTAAATCGCACTTAGTTGTTCTGCAACAGCCATGTGCTGTACTCCTCATGCTGCAAGCTTTTATACTCCAACATGCTGTGGCAGACGGTACAGCAAAATGCAGGGAGAAAAGAGGCAGCGTCCAAGTGTCTTCTCACACTGTGGATTTCCCTTTGTCCACTCTGCAGGAAACAGAGGACAAGAAAGAACTGAATTTACTGCAAGGAATTTATTTGCTTTAAACGGTGAGACAAAGGATCAAGTAAGAAAAAGAAGGTGTTCCCCTCACTAAAAACAAACGTGTTGGTTTCAGTTTAATGTAAAGGTATATGGAGAATTTTCATGAATGAAGACCAGCCCTCTCCACTTAAAAAAAAAAAAAGCACTTGCACAACCCTGTACCTGTTCCAGAGAGTGAATGCGTATTAAACTTTCATTGTCGTTGTGTCCTTTGGCAAGACACTTCACCTGCATTGTCTACTGATGGTGGTCAGAGGGCCCGGTGGCGCCAGTGTACGGCAGCCTTGCTTCTGTCAGTGAGCCCCAGGGCAGCTGTGGCTACAATGTAGCTTGCCACCATCAGTGTGTGAGTGTGTGTGTGAATGGGTGAATGAATGTAGTGTAAAGCGCTTTGGTCAAGTCTCCTAACTTGAATAAAGGCGCTATATAAGTACATGCCATTTACCATTTTAACTCATGCAAGAGCCCATTTCTCCTCGGACACGCTCTATTTAAAAGTTGCAGTTTGCATCACTCATGCAAGCGTACTCAATTCCAAAAGAAGATTGAACATTTTTCCACAATGTCAGAATTCCCACCGGTAAGTGGAAATGGTGATAAGCACAGTGGATGTGCCTTACGTAAACATATCACCAGAATAAAATCCTTTGGTAATTCTTACACTGATTTAAATTTTGGTTAAAGGTAAAGCCAATATCAGTAAACATAAAATTATGGCTTTAAATTTAAGTTATTGTAAATAGAGAAAACTAAATCTTCTAAAACGTACTTTTAACCAGTGTATATACAAGCTAGATCAGCCTAACCCAAATATATTGGAATGTAACCCATTTTTTATTGGATAGAAGCATTTGTATAATTAGTATTAGTAGTACTATAAGGACTTAAGATTACAACCATTTTAGTCACATTTAGGCACAAAATATAATTTGTGGCACTTCAAAATGTATGGAGGTGAAATTTCAAAGGATTTTCCTTTATGTTTATCAGTAAATAATATTTATTGTCCATTTTCTGTCATGTGTATCCCTGCTGGGGCCATGAGGCTTGCTGGTGCCTATCTCCAGCAGGTCTACGGGCAATAAGCAGGGTAAACCCTGGACAGGTCGCCAGTCCATTACAGCACAACACAGAGACAAACAACCATTCATCCACGCACTCACACCTAAGGAGAATTTAAAGAAGCCAATTAATCTAAAAGTCATGTTTTTGGACTGTGAGAGGAAGCAGTTTACCTGGAGAGAACCCATGCATGCTCGGGGAGAACATGCTAACTCCATGCAGAAAGACCCTGGGCAGGAATAGAACCCAGAAGGTAGCACTGCTGCCTTGCAGGAAGAATGTTCTGGGTTTGATTCCTGCCGGGGGTCTTTCTGCATGGAGTTTGCATGTTCTCCCATTGACAGCTGGAGATAGGCACCAGCACCCTTCGTGACCCCTCTCGGGATAAGCGTGCTAGAAAATGGATGGATGGATTGATGGATGAAGAAATTGTAAAGAGTCAGACAGAAGTAGATGCAGTAGTAGAAGTAGGGGGGGCAAACAGATCAACAAATATACTTCCTGTGTTTATATTTTACTGTACTGAAAATCTAATGGCTGTTAAAACATTTACACAGTAGGTATTGTATTTATATTATTATATTTATTGTATTAAATTGTTTCAATGATATTAAAGAAATTCAAGATTTTAAAGAAGGCATCTTGTTTAATCTCTCAAACACTGGTCTAATGATTTACAGTTTCGATGCAGGAAAGCAAAATACAAAACAGAGGAATTAAACTTAATAAATGGCAGTAAAGGAAAATTCGTATTGAATCAAAGCAATATGTTTTGCGAAATTAGAAAAAACAAGAGAAAAATATGCCTATTTATTTCCACACAGATCAGATTGATTTGCATTCGGTGAGGAAAGAATAATGGGAGGAAACCAAAGGATGCTGATAAATCAGTTACCTCTTCCACTACTTCTGTGCTTAGGTCATATGGTTGCAGCTTCCCCCATCAGAGAGGTTAATTCTGACATTTAAGAAGTTGTTGTGTCCTAAAAAATACTCTTAAGTACAGTCTACCTGTAGCAGCAGCGCAGGGACATCTATCCAATTTGGTTTCACAAGCAGCCAAAACTGGGGACACATTCCCCCAAGTACCCAAATTATTCCAGCTATGACTGCACAAAGAATAATCCATTCATGTTAACCCAGAGGTTATCTCTTTAGCTGCAAGAAGCAACCACGTTCCTACCTAGTACCATTGGGTTGAGTACAGGGATCAGCACAAGACTAGTAAATGTTTTTAACTACAGTTGTATTTTGAACCAATCTGTCTTAATCTTTTAGGTTTAAATATTCCACTCAAAGAGTAGAAACAAACATACAAACAAATATAAACATAAACAAATAGGTGCAGGATCTTAGATGGCGAAACAGGAGATCATTTGGAAAACCCGATAAGATTCTGGACATTGTCTTGTTATATAATATTATATAATATTGGATTCTATTTTGTCTCATACAATGATTAGTGTGTAAGATGCATTTACCCCAACACAGGGGACACCTTAAATATTTCCTGATTTTAGAGGATTGGTCAGTAATTTGCTTATAGGAATGAAGCCTTGCAGTAAGAAACAGGTTTCTGTTTTAAACTGGTCCCAAAATAATCGTTCTCTTTATGAATAACTTCCCCTTCACTGTTATCACCCAATGCAGCTAACGCATGAGGAAATAAAGGCAGATAGTTGGAACTCACTTAAAACCACAGCAGATTTAATAAACAGTTTTGTTTTTTTTTTTAACAGGAAAGATTTCAATAGAAAGATAAATATAAACATATGAGAAGTCTTTTTGTTTCTTATTAAAATGACTCTCACATAGCTGCCAGGGTTTACCATTTCACTAAAAGAGCTGAAGCAACCTGAACTGTGTGTCAGTTAACCCAGTGCTTCTTCCTTGCTTTTTTACTTTCAATATAGACTTGTTTTAATGATATTCTAACTTTTCAAAAAAAAAAACCTTTTGGCAGAGGAAAACTTCATTCTCAAATGCATAAAAAGAGGCAGTGGGTTATTGCCGTTTTACTATGAAAAAGTATTTTTTGTCTCAATTAATTTCTGTAAAACAGCTGTGTGAAATACACAAAATTGTAACAATTTAAAAGACTAAGCAGAAGTAAAATATCACTTTTTCTACACTGTGGTAGAATTTCAAAGTGAGTTTTCTTTCTCTGTTTGGATTTCATTTTCCCAGGGGCAGCTTTGAAGTTCCACAGAAACCCATGGAAATCCTTGCTTTGTATATGATGATGACTGTTTCCAGTTATGGGAAACAATATGAGGCTTGTTTGAATTCGGAGGGAGTTTTGTAAATAAGGCACGATCAAAGCTAGTGGACTGAGAGCCATAAACATAAAAAGAGGGCGTATTTGGTGATGTATTAAGGAACTTGGAAAGCTAATCCTTTTAAAGAGGTTACATATTAAAATCTCTACATGCAATTGTCAAATAGTTTATCAAAAAATAAGTCCAGTGATTGATGATCTATCATTAATGTTTACAGATAAGGACTGCCAGATGGGAGTGTGAGGAAATAATTTACCTTTCAAATTATTCAAAGTGGTTATCAGAGTTGACATATCTATTTTTGACACAGACTCACTTCATGATGCTGGGAGGAATGTGAACGTATTCCATTGGGATTATTTCTCCTAGCTCCTGCAGGCTGTGGACATACTTGATCTTACTGCTGAACTTTGAACTGCAAAAAACAAATACCATAAAAATTTGTTAGTGTTGGTCTTCATCCAGCACTGTGTGATGCTTCTGTCTATTCAGTGTTTGATGCTTTTTATGCGTATAGGGTACAGTAGTAAACTGTAACCTTATGAAGGGTCGAGTCAGTCCCAGCAGAGTCCGAATAAACCAGGAAGGATGAACAATGATGAACATCTTCAGGTTTTTCTTCAGTCTGTAACAGAAGGAGGGAGAAAAGTAAAAAAGGATTTAAGTGATTTTGATCAATAAAAAAAGAAGTAAAACAGAGGGTTGAAAAGGAAGTGTTAGGGCAAAATCTTTCAACAGCATCTATCTATTACCTAATAATTGCATGTTATGAATTTCAATGTAAATAAGAAAAAAATCCACAGAGAAGCACAGAGATGCTGCTGTTTGGCAGGTTTTTAATTTTGACTATCAAAATGTTTGGGACAAAGCCAGGCCTTTTCCAGTGTGAACTTTAACTTCTTTCTGCTGTTTACTTCAAAATGTCCTCATCTAGTCCACACTACTATTTTCCTGTAGAAGGGGTAGCAGATTGTCTATAATGTATTAATCCTGCAAAGCATTAGTTAAGGATTAATTAATCTTAAGGTTTGTTATGGTGCAATGGTCTCTGCTCAATGTTGTACTTATTTGGGGACATTTCCTGCCTTTTCTGCTGTTCCACAGGTAATTGAAATCAATGTTTGTATAAAGAAGGGTGGCATGCAAAGGTTTAGCAGGTTTCTTTCCAGACAGAGCCTCTGTTCCAACCTTGGGTTCTAGCTGAGCTGCAGCGTGTATCTGCTCAGTCCTGCTTTGCTCCCAGGGAGTTTCTATTTCTGTGCGCTCCAGCTTCTGATCCATTGCCTTCATCCTCTAGCCGTAGCTCCTTTGCAAGATGCTTTACAGCTTCAGACTGAGAACCTGCTCCTTATCATTTCATTTGCTTCACTTTATTGGCTTAGAATAAACATTAGTAAAGATTTTGATCATCTCCCTTCTGTCTGTTGCTGCTCCAGAGCCAGAGGAGTAACAATGAAGAAGTTTTTTATATGGGTCCAAACACCTGAGAAGTATTTTTGTTTACTGAACTTAAACTAGTTTAATTGATGAATATACTCTAACTTTGTGAGCATAGCAATTCAGATAACTTTATAGATTACTCTTAGTTGTTAGAAATCTCTGGACGAGCCGCTGCTTGGCACCTGTCTTTCAGAGGGCATCTACAGTATAAGCATTTATGACAGTCATGGTATTTTCTACAACCTATTCATAGTTTCCATAGAGAAAATATGGCTTTGTGACTGCGATACATTTTAGATGCCACTCATAATTCCTGTGGTTTGGTCAGGCTCAGACACTTTGTTATTAGAAAGCAAGCATTTGTGTAATGATTACCTTCGATCTATCATCTGGTAGCACCTTTTCATCCAGGAAAAGCCTGGCATTCTCCTTCGAGGGGTGGCTCCATTTAGGTACACAATCATATAATCCTCTGCCACCATTAGCTCTAATGTACTAATTACATACCTACAAGAAAATGCAAATTAAAAAACTTTAATTTTATTTACTCAAAAACATTGTTTTGTCCAGTTTTCTAATTAATTAAATCCAACAGTTTACTCTGAGCTAACATTTGATCTTGTTATTCTGATCTTGGTATAATTTTGTTATTATTTCGACATTTAAAAAAAGATAAATGCTTATAAAGTCAAAATACATCCCAAGAAATCAGGGCTATTTCAAGAAATGGTAAAATTTAGACTCCCAATCTTCTAAAGCTGAAGCAACGATGAATATTTTGTTGACATGGTGGCTAATCTGAACATTTAAATAAAATTGGGGATACTGGAAAACTTAACTTACAGAAAAAGGTTTTCCATGACATAGTTATAATTATCACAGTCGCTGTCTGGTAGGAAACAAGCTGCAAACACGATGATGGCATTTTTTTCAGCATAATAACCTGAAAAACAAACAGAGAATTATTGTAAAATAACTTTCCTCTCTATTTCCTCATTTTGTCAGGCACTGTAATGAAAGGGAAGTTCAGACAGCTGAACTTTCTAGCAGACATGAATAACTCTTAAACCTCACTTAAAAAGGCAGAGCGGAATCAGGCAACACAGAAGAGTCTCTGATAAGCAAATTTAAAAAAGCCTCCTTAGTGTCACTGATTAATCAAACAGAGAATGTGACAGAAAAGAATTTCCCTCGAATAAATATACCTTCCTAAAATAAATAAATACATGGAAATGACATAATCAGACATTGGTTAATTTAAATCAACAGAATCCCTATGCTACACTGGTGGAATTTTTTAAAGGGAAAAATTAACAGAACCAACAAGTCTTACAACTAGTGTTAATATTTATGTTTCCATACCTCCATGAGAAATGACTCTCTTGTATGGCTGGATACACTTCATATCAATGCGATGCTCCTGCTCTCCAATCACCACACTCCTCCACAGCCGGCCGTCTCCTTTTTCCTCTGCTCGATGCTTTGCTGCACCCTCACCTGCAGCTGCTTCTGCACCCAAACCGGTCTCCTCTGACTCTGTTGTTTGTGATGTTATTCACACAAGAGACAAATCAGTTTAGCATAAAACAATCTCCAGTATTATTCTTATTTTGTTGTAATGAAAGATAATTTTATGTCTCTTAACTTTTTTTTTCTTTACAGTAAATACTGAAAGTAAAAGTAGGGTGTATGCAATTTAGGTTTCCACTCTATTTAATTCAAAATACCATTAGATAGCTGATCAAATAGTCAAGTAAAGATTTGTTGCATCCTTATAAGGGCTTAAATATATCCTAACAAATGTAAAGCTAAACACCGATTTGGGATATCAGACATAATGCATCAGAGTAACAGAAAATTATTGATTAAAATAGTCTCCAGAATTACATTAAAGCTACAGTGTGTAATTTTTAGCGACATCTAACATCCAGACTGCAGACCGCAGCAACATGAACATCTCCCCCCCAACAGTAC
>NW_015150631.1:310823-351600 GCF_000732505.1 Cyprinodon variegatus | reverse complement strand
GGGATTATTAGCTAATCAAGGTATTATTGTATTTTGACCCTTGGTCATTTGTGGTTATCTTATACGGGGAACGATTTATCAGGCCAGATTCACTCTTCCTTGAAAAATATCTCAGTCCAACCTTGCAAATTGCAGTTATAATCATTCAACAGATAACATTTTATTGGTTTTACCAACGATTTCAATGACCTATTAATTAGCTATAACTTCCTGTTCTATTTATTTAATATATTCATAAACTTCTGATAACCTAGCTCAACACTTGTTGCACAATGAGAAATTTAGAACCGACAAGTTCATAATTCTGTATGCTCTTCTCCATGCTTGCTTTAAATCCTTAGACTTATATCTTACCATGGATATATATTTCAAGTGAGTCTGCCTCATCAGGTGTTTCCATCCCATCAACATCAAGGTCATCCCCGGTATCCAAGGTATCATCATCTGTGTCCAGAGCATCCTCTGACAGAAGAGACCCCTCACTGTGTTCCAGTGACAAGTTCAGTGGCGGTGCTGAAAGCTTCCTCCTTTGGTTGGACCCAGCTGATGTATCTGCTGACGAGGAGGGGTCTGTACAAAGATTTGACAGATATTGAGCATCTCCACAAATAATGATCAAAAGATGTTAAAAACCCACAGATAGTTATATGATAGTTATATGAGCTTCTATGTCTAGCTGTTCCAAGTCTATGTGATAGAGTAAAAAGAGTACATTGGTTGTCATCCAACCACTGTCAACATAGCTATGATGCTTCTGAAAAATTTTACAGAACATTTTAGCAAAATTTCAATTAAAAAAAATCTACAAAGAACTAAGAAAATTATGTTCTAGGCTTCCAAAAATGCCACCTGGTCATGCATATTGAAAACTTAGCTTGAATGACTGCAGAAGAACATATTTTCCTGTGTGGGACCTTAGAGTTTTAGTAAATGATATCCATCACTGGAACTGAAGATTATGTGACAAGCCTGTTACCGCGGTGACCAAGAAGTGGATGTGGTTCAACACAGATACTTTAGTCCTGAATAATGCTGAGTAGTTTTTACTAACATGACTGTGTGGCATCATGTGGAGCTCTGCCACAGAGCCTCATATTTCCCAGATTATTCAACTAAAGGTCACCTTCCTTTTTGGTCACTAGCTGGTGACTTAAGTAGGAGGTTGTTCTTGCAAAGAATTTGGTGCTCTATGCATTGTGAGAAGTTGGACACTGTCCACAATGTTTATCCACATCGGTTTAAGGAAATAGCCTTTGCTTAAGGGAAGATGTCAAAAATCAAATAAATCAGAGAATCAGATTATTTTTCTTCAAATGTTCCTTTCCATCTGTTTGGGACAATCACGTTGGACTCTTGAGTGTGCAGATAAGTGTAGCAACAGGAGTTTGTGTGATAAATATTGACTATTAATTCTGCAGACATGTCCACTGCAAACTGAGATGCTAGACTAGCTCTTACATAGTTAGATTGTGCTATATGCTGGTGGATGCTCACACGTTTTAGTCTCTCTAAACTCTATGCTGGGGTTTTAGAGCAAAGGATATTCAATTCAAATTCCTGCAACATTTGACTTTCTTGGTAATATTTACATTAAAAATGTATGTAATCCTGAGGTGACTATTACTTTGCACTTTTGCATTTTCTAATGCAAAATTTCATCATGCAGAAAAAAGCTCTTTTTCAAAATTTTTTTATGCAAAAAAATGGTTCAAACTGATCACAAATCAAATAGATATTTAATGTGTTTTTCATTAATCTGCTCATCATCTACAATTAAAAAAATATGATTATGTGACTCATATTTGTCTAACTCCATAACATTAATTATGTTAGCTTTGTTATGGAGTTAACATAAATACCCCCCCCCCCCCCCAAAAAAAAAAACAAAAAACAAAAAAAACAACAACTACAAACATAAACAATTCATCCCTGTTAAGAGTTTCTTTTATGGCACAATGCTTGTTTACAGAGTAACATATAAACCAAAACACATGCAAACAAAAAAATGTCAGTTTTGTTTTCTGTTTATTTACCTTCTCTGTTTTCCTGCTCCTCTGCTGCTTCTTCATTGGGGTTTATCTTCTTCATCATCGCTGCGTCATCCTCTCCCTGCTGGGAGTTTCTTCTCAGAGGCACAAAAATACAATAATGAACCATAACATAAACTATCATTGCTATGGTCAGTGCTACCAGAGGCACAACCACACACAGCAAAGGGCCAAACAAGGCAAAGACAACCATCTATCTCCAAAGCAAATAACAGTTCCCATGACATTAAATGAAAGAGTTTAAAATCTTTTCATGCGACTCAAGATGAGAAGGATTGCTGACGTGACAAAGAACATGGAGAGAAACTGACCCACTGCTTTATTCGCAGGCTGCACATGTGGGCAGAGGACACAATGCTGTGCAGTGTTACCACCTCCCTCCAACTATAGCTGCTCTAATAGATTCTGATTAGCATACAGACATCTAACAATGAAGAAAAGCACTACAGACACACGACTACAGACATAAAGACACATGCACAGAGATTCTTTCCTACGACAAAAATGTTCAATGGTTACCTTTTTGTCATCACTGCTTCCTCTGGACCAGACTATCCACAATGGGTCACATGACTGTTTAATTATGCAAAGGCCATTGTGTCCGTATGCAAATACACACACATACACACTCAAGGAGTAATTAACAGGGGGAGTTCATGCATCTCTAGGAAGGGGCGGGTCATCGGGATTCCACAGTGGGACAGAATGAGCACAGTACTGCCACTGCTAATGGGAACACTACGACCAGTTCAAATGCTGATTCAGAAAACATGAATATTGAACTGTCTATTCAGAATAAAAATATGGATTTTTTTAGCAGAGGCATATTAGTATATTAGTATCGTATTTGTCTTTTTTAGGTTGTTTTGATTTTTCATAATTTTCACTTCAACAGAAAGCTTTGAGAGCTTTGGTAAGCTGCAAAGTCCTACACATATTTATGAATATAGGAATATACATATACATATATACATATATATATACATGTACGAGGAGGAAAATATTAAAATATTAAGCCTCTCAATGTCTCAAGATCAAGCAGGTTTGGTGCATAAAAGCTTAAATAGGGCTAAGGTTACAACTCCTCATAAAATCCTGACATAACACCTTTAAGATTAATTGGTTTGCCTACAGTGTGAACTGGGCATCCTCATCCCAAAGACCAGCCTCTGAAAGGAAGGGGAAAACTACTTTATATAAAAACTTCCCTAATATATATTAAAAGCCATTTTCAAATAGTTAAAGCTGATATGGCTGCAAATATCACTAAACTTAATGTGAGTCTGTGGGAAAACAAGCATACGTTTTAGAAATGGAGTGCGGAAATGATGTGAATCCAACCTTCCCTGAACCAGGAGAATATTGGAGGCTGTGTGGTTCATGATATGAGATTTATTTAAAGATAGATACTGGAAAGAACAAGATCCTCTTGTTCTTCCAGTTCAGAACATGTGATGCGGGTTGCCAAATCAAGACAGGAAATTCAAAATGATGAGTGAAAATGATTCACCTACCGTACATTAAGTTGTTGTTCAAATACTTTCTAAGGACCTCTTGTGTATTGCTTAGACTCTTTTGGAGCCTATTTTCTTGATAGTTTCAATGATGTCTCCTATGATTGGCTCATGAACCAGGAAGTAAATCTGGGCTGTGAAACTGAATCTCGTACTCGTACTCGTACTTGTCGTCTCCCGCTTCATCCGGAACCGGGTCGCTGGGGCAGCAGACTAAGCAGAGACTCCCAGACTTCCCTCTCCGCAGACACCTCCTCCAGCTCTGCTGGGGGAAGCCCTAGGCGCCCCCAGGCCAGCCGAGAGACGTAGTCTCTCCAGCGTGTCCTGGGTCGTCCCCTGGGCCTCCTCCCAGTGGGACGTGCCTGGAACACCTCCCGAGGGAGGCGTCCAGGGGGCATCCGAAGAAGATGTCCGAGCCACCTCAACTGACTCCTCTCGATGTGGAGGAGAACCGGCTCTACACTGAGCCTCTCCCGAATGACCGAGCTCCTCACCCTATCTCTAAGGGAGAGCCCAGCCACCCTGCGGAGGAAGCTCATTTCAGCCGCTTGTATCCGGGATCTCGTTCTTTCGGTCATGATCCAAATTTCATGACCATAGGTGAGAGTAGGAACGTAGACCGAACGGTAAACTGAGAGCTTTGCCTTTTCGCTCAGCTCTCTCTTCACCACGACAGACCGGTGCAGCGTCCGCATTATTGCAGCAGCCGCACCGATCCGTCTATCAATCTCCCGCTCCATTCTTCCCTCACTCGTGAACAGGACCCCAAGATACTTGAACTCCTCCACTTGAGGCAGGGACTCTCCTCCAACCTGAAGAAACTGAATCTGTGAAACTGAAATATTTCCAGACCATACCTCTAGATTTGAACTTGTTGAAGACATTACTGATGGAGAGGACCAGTTTTTTATAGGGAGTTTCAGCAAAGGTGACATAAACTGGTTAAGAAAATACCAAGAGTAAAAGTTATTTTTTCATCCGTATTTGTATTTGAAGAGGAATGCATAGATATAGGATCCAAACGAGTAGATCGGCTGATCATTATCACTTTATCAAAAGATGCAATATTGTAAAGCAGTATCACATCCTGCTCAGATGTGATATATACTATGCCCTTATGTCTCGATATGTACATTAAATAAGACTGTAGGCCTCTGGGTTAGACTTATTTAGACCCTTTTTTCTAATTTTCTCAATGTCTTTTGAAATATAAACTCTTTTAATTTTTGACCCTTTTCAACCTGCAACATAATCATATTGGATAAGTTAGAAAAGAGGAAATCATTCAGGAAATCTTAATCGTTTTACTGGTGCAACTCACCTTGACAGGAGAAAGTGAACATATCCCTCTGCAGAGTGTCCAGCAGCTTCGTGCTGAGAATACTGGAATTCAGACGTGCTCATAGGCTCTTCCACATATGTGTTATCAGTTAAGTACTGATAATTCAAATGGGCATGATCCAGGTGCTGGCTTTGCTTGGGTCTGAGGTATTCAGTCTGGGCACTGGTTGTGAACTCAGCGTATACGTCTGAGGCGCTCTGCTGACATTCAGGCTTGGCGTCCATGCAGGGTGGGTGAGCACACTGGTTTTCAGTTCTTTGGTCGATGTGGTGGTAGTTGTAGCCATACTTGCTTTGACCCTGAGTGGTGTTCAAACTTCCTGTCCATTCAGATGCAGCATTTTCATTGGTTGGCTGAGATAAGAGCTGGGACATTTCATCTTGGAGTTTTCTGTTACTGGAATACAAGGATCTGGGATCAGTGCAAACACATATGGAGCCAAGTGACACTCATTCAGCAGTACGTCACTTTATTTAGAGGTAACACATTTTTTATTCAAAAGACGATTTGGAAGCCCTTATTTAACTAATTGATTAGTAGTTGTGTTATCAGTTTTATATGTAAAATGCTTTGTATGAGTAAATGACCTGTTTTTTTTTTTGTAAGTGGCTACCCATTTGTTCTTCACAAATGCTGAAAATATACATGGAAAACCTGCCATAATTTTATTACTCTGTAGATGGCAGTGATGTACTGGGGGAAAAAAAAACAATCATTCACAGAGATGTCTTAGGGAGAGACGTAGGCATACAATTATCAGGAGTGGCTTAATTCTTGAGGTTCTGTTGAAGGGAGAGGAGCAAAACCTTCTGATGGATACAGTAGGGGTTAGTATGATCAGGGGTCGGTTTTTTGTTTTGCAAATAATGAAGTGAGCAAAATATTAATGCTGTAATGTTTAAATTAAAAAGTAAGGTTATCACTTGAATCTTTATCTTAAGCATTTATGGATAAAATGAGCTGTATCAGATTCGCATTTTTACAGAATGCTTTAAAGGGAAACTAGTTAAATTTATCACTGACCTCAGATACTCCTCCCTTGTGTCTTTAGATTTTCTCCTGTACAGAGATGAAATAGAAACCACCCATCTGTCTAAAATATGAAGATTTGGATCCTTAAGGAGAGGTTACACTCTTTTGAGGAGTGTTCATATATGGTTTGAGAGAGCGGTAAAGGAATTTATTTACATCAAAGGGGGGAAAGAAAACCATTCTAAACAGAGGAGGAGCCATTAGATCTCAGCTTTAAAAAAAAAGTTTATAATTAATCCTTATGTCAAGTCATTTCCCAGACAATTTCTCACCTATTATGCATGTGAGGAAAACATATTTCCAGAAACAGGGCTAAAAAATTTACTAACAGAAGTCTGCTGTTAAATACCTGGAACCTTTTCAAAGAAAAGAAAAACAGTTGCTTTTTGTTCTTTACTTAAAGGGACGAGTATGAAACTTCTTTCCTATTTAAAGTGTAAAATTTTAACTTCTCCTTTTTGTTGCCACATACGTAGTTGAATCTATATTTCCTCTAATGAAGCTATTTGCAGAGGAAATATGGACATAGTAAAATACTAGAGCGAAAGTTGCAGAGTACATGTATTGCATCATGTGATCAAAGAATTAGGTGAAAATTGTAAATCTTAATTAGAAGAAAATATAAGATGGAAATTGCATTACTTTTTTGCATTGGATTATATTAGAAGAATAATGCAACAGGTGAAAATATGAGTGTTTAAATCATATTTGGCAGTGAACAAATCATTTCCTCATTGTGCATCTCTTACATCACTAAGCCCACAATATTCTCTGAGCTTCAGAATCAAATGAATTTGCTTAATTTCACCTTAAGTATCCATGTCTTTTGATTGACCAAATTTATCAATGCATTACATAAATCCAATATTTACTGACAGTCACATGCTTATTTATGATCCTCTGCTGTTTTCTGTGTTGAAGAGAAACTACAGCTACTTTGGAGCCGTATTTATCAGAGATGGGTGGATTTTCCTTTCCATTACAGAATATAGACAAAAATTGATTTCTTGAATAATGTTGACATTTTAAGAAAATTTTTAAATATTAAGAAATAAATCAAAGTTTTTGGTTTGTGCATGAATCAAAGTAATGAGGTTAAAATAATAATATATTGAAGAGAATGTGGGTTGTTGAAACTACGGTCTTCTCTTTGAAGCAGTTTGTGTGCTTATATAACCGAGAAATAACATAGTTATCAAATCTTATTCTTAACTTCTCGGCTCCAAGGTTATTTACAGGATTCAAGGCTGTCAGGTTTTGAGCTTCTTCACATTTCATAATTCCATCATATCTAGTACTTCTGTCTTTAACCTAAATAGGGGGACCAACTTTTTTTTTTTTTTTTTGGCTAATGCAAAGTCAAACCACACGGACAAGGTATTCTCTGATGCACATTATATTACATATGCAAATACTCCCTTATAAAGCTGCATATATACACATATGCCAACACCTTGTTAGAAAGCAAGGGGAGTCATTTCCATAAGCAATGGAGGGGCTCCAGCTGTAATGAGGGATGTAATGCATATTAAATGAGGCGTAAAATGATTTGTAAAAAAAACAAAACAAAACATACACACACACACACACACACACACACACACACGTGCATATCAACCTCACAGCTAAACACACATCTGATGCACTCTGATACATATGCGCAGGTCTTTATCTCTTCACACCGATACAGAGATATAAACTTGTCCCACCACACCGCTGATGTAGCTCTCATTTTTTACTCATCCATCCAACACCTACACACACTCTCACACACACAAACACTTCCTTATATCGATATTCTAGGGAGAACTGTCCATCTGAATTAGGACAGGTTTCTCAGTGATGCTAATATTTTCTGACAGATTCAGGTTAGAAAACCAAACAAAACCCTCCGGAAAACTGAAAGAATGAGATGGATTAACCTATGTGAAACATGTGCATAAAGTTACAGAGGCATCATTCCTGATGTCTCAACATCACACCAATTTAAAACATCAGTAGCTCATTGCGTGTTTAGTGAGCTTACCTCAAAACATGTGAAAGAAGGTCTCCAGAAGCTTCCTGAACTGTAAGCTGATTCCCATCAGTCCTTACAGGCTGCGAGTCATAGTAGTCTTCTCTTTTAAATGGAAGCTCAGCGCTCTTTGGTTCAATATAATTTAAATGTGTTTGTTGAAACATTGGAGTTTCAATAAGTTCCTCAGTAAAACTCAAAAGATCAGGAGGTTTGAACTCTTGTTTTTCTCTACGTTCAGCTTGTTCTTTGTTGCTACTATTTGGAAGGCCAGAACACTCTGTATCATCATCTTCATGTTCCTCTTCCATTAAATCTCCAGAGAATGGTAAGCCAAGCTGTTTTTCAGTGGAAAAACACAATTCATTCAATGGGGAACAAATAGGAGAGCTGCTTTGAGAGACTGAACTGTTAGTGAGTGCAGGGGACTGAGCTTCAGATGTTGCTTGAGGTACGTCCCGACAGACTAACTGACCTCCCCAAAGTTTAAAGTCAGCCAAAGAAGCTGCGCTGGGTGGAGGTGCTGGTGGTGAATGCTCACCTTCATCTGAGTCCTCCATTGAGATCTGTGAATGGACATAAACTTCCTCTCTGGTCTTCAGGAAGTGATCTGATGGATATCTTAAGGAAGGAGACATGCTTCTGGCCACAGAGCCAGACATATTTTCAGGGCTCTCTTCTTTTGCTGTTTCAAAATTTGACTGTTGCAAAGCTTCATAACTGTTTTGTGACTGGTCAGAAATGCTGATTCCTGGTAGAAGGTGATTATCAGCAGTATTATCAAGGTTGGATTGGAAAGGTTTTGTTATTTCAGATGGTGCCGTTTTGGTTTCTGCTCCTCTGGTGTGTTGCTGGCAGGTTTGTTGACTAATATCCAGGTGTTCATCATATGCAGTTTTGGCACGAGATCCCAGTGCAGCAACAGCATACGAGAGCATACTGAATGTCTCCATGGGTTTATGTTTTCCTTTAGAAGGCTTGTTATCTTGTGTAATACTATCACTTGATTCACAGTTAGTTTCCTTTTTTGTGCCAGGCATGACAACGTACCCTATTTGTACCGTTGAATCAGAACTACACTCATTGTTAATCTTATGACCTGATTGAAGTTTGTTGGGGCTGCTTGGCGTCTCTCTCTCTTCTGTGGAGTGACAGCTTAAATATGTGCCTTGTGCTATTTTGTCTCCTACATTTGAATCATTTTCTTTTTGTTCCAGATCTTGGTTTTTAGCTCGAGACCTGTCCTCTACAGTGTTGCCCATTTTGCTGTCTAGGTCTATTGATGAGGATGAGTCATCATATCTGTTTGGTGAAGGATAGTCTCCCCCCATGTACATTAGGGATAGTGATTGGTGAGTTTTTACTTGAATTTCAGAATCTTCTCTCTGTATTTCTGACACTTCAAGAGAGGCTGTAGAGTTATCTACCAAAAGAAATGGAGAATAGTCGCTAGATTGATCAGTCCAATCAAAATCGTCTAAGTTGTCACTGCCTATCATTTTGGACTTATATTTAACTGGACTTTCTTTACTACCTGTTAGGTCAGCCAACTCTTTGTCAAAAACAAACACATGGTTTGCCATCTGGTCTCTGTCTGGATCTGCTTGTGTTTCTCCCAGAGGTTCAGCTGTCTGATGTTGCTTCTGAACATGTCTGGGTACAGCTATAAAAGGGCTAGATTGCTCCTCTAGCTGTATAAGATCAACTACAGGGCTAGCACTGTCACCAGGTGTGGATGCAAGGCTAAATCCCCCGTCTCCAACGTTGTCATATTCAGAGGTGGATGTGACCATACCCTGAACAGGTAATCCCCACAAGTCAGTGCTTCCATGTGGTGAAGGCTCAAAATCTGAATATATAGAAACTAAGTTCTCATTTCCAGTCTCGGAAGACTCATTCTGAAAACCCTGCATAGGATTACCATCTATTTCTTCCCCCTGTGATTCTCTGTCAGCTGTTTCTATCACTATTTTCACATTGTGCTCAACACCCCTCCAGTGATCTTGTGGTGTAGGGTCACACTTTTCTTCTGTCTCAGCAGAATCATTTGACACCAAGGATCTACCACACCTCAGATCTTTTTCATGTTCAGGTCCTTCTGGGGTTGTTGTTGCAGAAGAGCTTTCTTCCTGAATGGTGGTGTTCCACATTGCCATACCACCATCAGAGTATCCAAGTGGACTTTCTAGTGATGTGTCTTTCTCCATAATAGTGTTTCGCCCACAGAAGGAAGCTAAGCTTTCAGACAGATTGTCAGGGGTAGTCACAGGCGAAATACTGTCGTCCCTGATTGTCATATTCCACATATCTAGAGACTCAGGGTAGGAGGTGGTGATTCTGCTATCTGATTTCAGAAATCCCTTTTGAGCTGAGTAAGTCCAAAAGTCTAAGTGTTCAGTATGTTGGTCTCGTCTTTTAACTTCATCTTCTTTGGGTGTCAAAGTGTTTGGGATGGGTTTCTTTCCCAATGCAGAGTGTGTTGTTTGTTTTTCTACAGTAATGCCAGCTTTGGATTTCAAAGACACTCTATCTTCTGGTGGTGTTAAGTGGAGATCAGCCAAAGTTGCAGGTTCCCACTGATCCTTGAATACATAGTCTGGATTCCAGGTTTCACTTGTTTCAGTCGGCTCAGTACTTAAACTAAGCTGAGGTTCAAGTGTTTTTACTCTCTGATGGGCAGCGTCCAGCTTTGATATCTGGTCTCCACTATCTCTTTCACTCATGTAACCTGCTAGGTCTTTAACTTCACTTACAACAGTCTGGGGACTGCCTGAGTTTCGGAGCTTATTCAATGCACTAATATCAGTGGAGGAAACTGTTCCTTGAGTCTCACTGCTGAGGTCATCCCAGGTTTCTGATAAGGTAGATGACACACTGTCTTTGTGCTGTAGGCCGTTGATCCTCTCAACTACATCTTCTGGGAAAAACCCGACACCACAACTGCTGGGAGGACGGCTACCAACCAGACTGTTCACAGGGGTTGGAGGAATCATTGTGTCCATCATGTCATTTGCATACATCTGACCATGATGATCAATAGAAGAATTTCTACTTTCAAGGCCGCCAATGGAGTTTGGAGCAGAGAAATCAAGCAGGCTCATCTCATCAAGTTCTGATAAGCTTGAGCTTCCAGCTCTTCTTTCACCTTCATATATTCCCTCTAAAGCATCCACTAATTCTCCTTCTGCCGGAAGTCGCTGGTCCCTGCTATGAAGTGGGTCAAAACTGAAATTATCTGTCTTGCTTTTGCCAGAGCGGTGCTTCCTCCTCTCAGGTGGGACAGGGGGGGAGAGAGATGAAAAGCCCAGAGGAGAGGAGTTCCTTAGAAAGAGCACCCCTGGGCCTCCAGGTGGACCTTCACCACCTGGACTGTCATCACTAAGGAACACAGAACTCTCCTTGGAGGACCGGCTGCTGCGGATGGTGGTCATACCGCTGTCAGGACTCAACTGCTCCCCACCAGCACAAACTCCAACAGTTCCTGTCTCGTCTTTAACCTCTGCAGTAGTCCTGTTGTAAAAAATAAAGTTAAGTAGGGAGTGTATTCAGTTAATCATAAGAAAATCAATCTGATCAGATTCAATTGTGCTATTTTTACTGCACTGGATCTCAGCTGTATCTTCTAACATGTAACAATGTTAACATTCCAATCCTGAGTCCTCAAATGGACATTTCTCAGGACTCTGTCTACATATTCACTTTCTAAAGCTCACTTTAGTAACAGTCCTTATGAGACAGTCTCAAGGAATTCCAACTGGATAATTCTGTCTACAGTATTTCAAATATTTATTTTGCTGAAACTGATTGGTTGATGGCATGATTGGTTTTTCTGAAATTTTGTGTTACAAGCTTCAACATTAAAGCAAAAATATGAAGGTTTGGAGCATAAGCTATATGGTGTTTCTGTTGGGATCTGGAGATCTGCCACCTGTCTCCAGCAGAGAGCGCTATGGGTCTCCTGAGCTGGAGCCTCTTGCACACCATCATGACAGTTTCAAAAATGTATACATCTTGATGAAAAGAAAATGAACTCTAAAGCGTGATGCTTTCCCCGCCAAATATTCCTTTTGAAAAAAAATGGCCCAAACATTTTGTTTTGTATCAGATTAACAATGTCAGATGAAACATAAGCCTGGCCTTGAGGTTTTTTTATTGCTTAAGACTCATACCCCAAAAGTATGGGGATAATACAGAGAATTTTAATCATACTAGAATAACAACCAAAGCTAGAAAAATAACTTATAGTTTTTTCCTTATTGAGAAAATTTAGCTGATTTTATTCCTTTGGAATCTCTAATGCAAGTGAGGACATGGCAGAAAAATCTTGAGTGGATATTACCATTAATCAGATTATATGTAATTGATTTTAATTGTGTGCAAAAAAACCGAGAAACACTGTAACTGAGGGGAAAAAATAATTCAATAATTTATTAGTCTTAGGAGCTGTATAACCTGGTTATTACTTATTATTTCTTATTTGTGTACAGCTTTCTGAAAAGAGACTTATTTTCCTGCTCACCTGAACAGCTTATATGCCGCATTAAGGCTAAAAAACAATAGAAATAATAATAAATAAATAAAAAGACCTATTATAAAAATGTATAATTGCCTTCTTTTTCCTAATAATAAAAACCTTGCATTTTTACTGGGGGGTATACTGGTTTGAAATTAAATGCACTTTATACCTTGCCTCTGCTGCGACATCTCCATTGCCTCCATCAGCCCTCTCCGTGTCAGATCCGTCCATGTCGTTGATGCCGGATGATCCCTGGGAAAACTCCACGCTGCCCGCTACTCCTTCTGTAGAGGAGGTCCTGCTGCTGGGGTGGCAGCCCAGCACTGAGCTATGCTGGTTAACAAAGTCCTTTAGGATGCCTCGGATGTCTTCCAGCAGCAGAGGAAGTGTGCTAGAAGATGCGGATGTGCTTACTGGAATGTGGTAGACCTGAAGATCCTCCTTTTCTTCTAGTTCACCAGAAAAAGACCAGCTGCAGGAAACTTCCAACTCAGCACAGACCTGTAGCCACAAAATGTTAGCATTCTGATAGTAATTCTTATTTCATTTGTTTTTCTTTTTTGTTAAACTGCAATAAAGCAGAAGTCATGGGAGAAAATAAACAGTGTGACATGTTTAACATTAAAGGTATAGTGAAGGATTTTGGCAAAAGTTTGAAAAGACCTACCCTCTTCTCTTTAAAAAATAAAAGCACATGTACGTAAAAGCACATAAAATTACCTGCCAGAAGATTTGGTAAGTAAAAATGGGGACGAGCATGTAGGACTTACATAAAAATATCGCCCGGAATGATTGAAAATTGGGAGGACCACTTATTTTGATAATCCACCTGGAAAAAGAAAATCCTCCACTATACCTTTAACCTTCTAATATTACAGCATATAGAGTAATTTTTGCAAATGTTTTCTTTAGAAAATAAGAAGCTAGTGGAAAAAGATTTTATTATAAGAAAACCTGAAACAAAAGTCCTGTTTTGCAAAGATAATAGAAATAGAAATTACCTGGTTTAAGATATCTGTGTTGCTTGAGTAGACAGCCACCTGCTGGTGGGGATGATGAACTGTATCATTGATGGACAAGACCACTACAAGACCATCATAGTCATTCTGGTGACACAACAATTTCAGGTCATCTCTGTATTCATGCCAGTCCTGGATGTTAGAGAGGGGAAAAAATGACTCCATTAAAAATGTATCTTTTTTTTTTTATTTCCAAGCATTTTACTTACATCTGTTCCTAACATTGTTAGACTTTGTAACTTTTATTGCACATACGATTCAGTTTTATTTAGTAAAAGTATTTTCAAGTGTGTCTTCATCTGTAGTAATGAGAGACGAAGCTGTCAAAGTGCACAGAGGGGTAGAAAGACACTTTGTGATTTATTGTCTGGAAATTAACTGTTTGCTCTTAAAACAGCTACCATGCACAGATTATGGTAATTCACTGACATTCTCTCTGATTGATGTATAGAAAGTTGCATTAATTAATTGTTTTGTTTGTCAAGGGAACATGTTTTTTCTCACTCCCTCTGAAATGATTAACAACAGTGATACTGCAATCATAATTTGCCACGCAGGGATATCCATAAAGTGTACAAAGTGATACTTTTGAAAACATATTTGCTTGATTTATCTACATTTGCTGTATAACTGTTTGCTTAGGGAAGTTTTGGAAATTGTTGTTGTGTTTATTTAAGTTGAACTTTTACATAAAGAGAGATATTTATAGTAAACTAATGCAGCTGTTGAGACGTTCATGTCAGTTTCCTGACATTTCCAAAGAGTCAGAGGATATTAGAACGTGTTTGTATCATGTTATTAGAAAATGTGTGTGGTCCTTCTCATTACTTTAGACCGAGTGTGTGTCTGTGTGCATGTTTGTATGCGTCCACTGAGGGTGATTGATGAGTGCTTAAGGCACTGTGTCTGCCCAGGCTGTGTCAATATTAACCTGCGAGGATGAGGGGGCTGCAGTCCTCCTCCCGCTGCTCACGCCTCCATCCCTCCCTTCTCCTTTCCACAATATGGCTACTGTCAGATTTAGGAACATCAATCCTTGCACACACAAACACACACAACTGTCACTTCACTGACACCGCCATCCCTCAACGCCGATATCCTGATGAGTGCAATGAAGCCTCCAGAGATTCAACAAAATACACATATTCACTCACATGGGTATACAACGCACAAGTAAGGACACACTCAACTTCCACAACCTGCAGCTACACAGATTAATCCACCTGCAGTTATCTACTGTAACTCGACTTTATGAGCAAACATGTGCCCATAAAATCTCTATTACAGCCACAAAGGCGCCACCGTTTACAGCCCATTCTGCCCAAAATACTGAGATGATGCCTGTATCGCAAAGCTACAACCCAACTGCGCGCATAGGCACACAAAACTACACAAAGGAGAAGGAGAACAGAGTCAGAAAACGAGCAGAGTGCGAAGCTCTGTGATAACACGCAGGGCGACAGTCTGTCTGCCATTTGGTTTTTAACTGAGTAAATTACTACTCATATTGCTGCCCCTCCTCCTCCTCCCTCTGCCACCCCCAGACACACAGATTGCCTTTTCTTATAAATTATCAACATGTTAGATTTAAAATCCACTTGCTAACCGTCTCTAGGAATATTTAGATGCACGCACAGCAACCAGCATTTCTTATGCCAAGTTTTACTGAGATATTGCAGTTCTTCTGCTTAACACCCAAAGTTTTTTTCCCCAATTGTTTAACTGTTGCTCAAATTGTACACAATACTTTCAAAAGTTTTTTTTTTTTTACATGTTCATGTTCAAAGTTAGGTTTAAATGCGTCAGTTATATTAATGGCCACAAGTGTATAAAATCCAGAAATTATGAACAAAAGAATGAGCCAAGATGAAAAGCTCTTTGAACTTAAGCTTGGTATTAATAATGCTAAATATTTTAACTTTAATTCGACACTGTAACTTTTAAATGTCATATCTATTCTGTTGCCTAACAACAACTTTTATCTTACATAGCTCTAATCTTCCGACTGCCATAAAGTGGTGCTCTGGTTCACATGACCCATTCAGTGATGGATCTGACCAGCTCACGGCAGATCAGTTTTTGAGAAGGACAGACCGCAGGAAGCATCAATATGAGCCAAGAGCCATAACAAGAAAAGCAATAAAGCAGTGGGCCACGATCAAAAGTTCATGTTGAAGTCAACAACTTTCAACACACTCAACAGCTATAACCCCTTTTAATCTACATATCTTTAGATTATCTCAGGAACAGTGTGTGGGGTGACACAGATCCGCTATTTATGACTCTAAAAGTTTAATGCAAACCTCAAATAAAGTGGTGCAAAATCTACCGCTACTGTACTGGAGCGATGGAGATCTCTAGGGTGTTAAATCATTCCCCTATGTATGGAAACTTGATGGACAGATTTTGCCATGGAGATATTTTCAGCCATTAGCAGCTCTACTGCAGTGTACAAAGACATATTGGACAATTTCATGCTATTATTCTTAATCAATGATTTGTCTCCTTCCAGTTTCCTTCCTGTTGGTCCTTTATAGAGTGAGCAAATACTTTATATCTTCATACTGGTGTTCAAATTTCAACAAAAACTTTTTATTTTTTCCATTTGATCAGATCTTCTGAGTAAAGAACATTCTACCTGCCTACCTGTTTCTCTGTCACACTTTGCCTATTCACATCCTCCTATCACAGTTTGCGGCTTCATCTTTTCTCCCACATGGGCCTCGACAACATAACGGCATACATGCACACACTCCCACACACACTTCCTCCCTCTCTCATTGGTTGCCTCCACTCCACAGGTGGCAAGTCTTTAGCGGCTGCGTGCAGCTCTCCCAACCTGCCGTCATTATGCACAATAGCCTTAGGTACAAAACTCAGGCCTCATAACTCACACCCTGCGTGCGTAAATTCCCGTGCAAACACAGTCAAAGCAAAAACACATTTCCTGCTGTCGCCAACATCTCTGGCAAAGAATTAATCAAGCGTTCATCCATTTAGGCTCTTTGCATACCCTTTCTGTCAGAACACAGAATGCTAAGAGACTTGCGAGTTCTTCTCAGGCGATCGTTTCGCCACCCTGATGAATCCATCAAGCGAGGTTTGATTTATACATCTGTCTGTGATCACAGCGGTACAGCTACAGTAAATGGGGTGGCAAGGAGCGAGCTGACACCACCCTGCTCAAACACTCGCACACATGCAAATGTGCACACACATGTGCGCCATATACCATTACACACACACTCCCATACTAACAGTCATCACCTCCTGTTCACACTCAGGCTCGCACAAGAATATTACTGCTTATGAAGTTTTCGGAAAGGAAGACAGAAGAGGGGAGGGTGGCATTAAAGTTTGCAGGCAGGAACCCAAATGTTTCTCCGTCTATCTCATATGGGCCCTCTCCACATGCTTCATTCGCTCAGCTTTAAGTGTAGAGATCTGGGGGCCAAGATCTAAGCACTGATTCTATAAATGTTTTGTTTTGTTATTTGTTTGCCCTCAAAACCCATGGAAACCACAGGGGGAGAACAAAAATGGGAGAAAAGAAGAAGTCAAAAGATCTTGTTTTCTTCCTTTAAAATGAGAATATAGAAAAAAAAAACATCAGCACAAGAAGCAGAGGATGCAGAGAAATGACTTGTGCTGTTTAGTGGTTCTCCAAATTTGTTTAAATAAATGGTTTGTCTTTCTCTAATGTGTTATTTTATCAGTAAAATGCTAATCTTAGAAGGGAGCCAGGAAATTTCTGAGAAAACTGGTACTTGGTCCATAGCTGTTGGCTCAGAGGTTAGTTTCAGCATCAGGTAAGGCGGCTAAAACAAGGTACAACTTTTAGTAACAGAAAAAACAAGCCTGTGTCTCTAGCACATTAATTACTGTATGGTGAGAATAAAGTGCTCCTGTGTGTCCAAAACAAGATCAGGGTTCTTTATGTACAGTTAAAGCATTATCTTAGGCCTTGCATATAAAAAAACATCAAGTCATAGACATTAGTTTAAAACCAACTGGGTACATATGATTCTGAGGAACAAAAACATGCAGATAATCGTTTCCAAGTGGCCTGATAATAATATTTTTTTCAATCTTTAAGTCTTATTTTAAAAGTCAATCCTATCTGTTCTTTTAGCTTTGGTTTTGCGGCATTAACTTTGTTAAGCCAACTTCTTATGCTTAAATAATACTGTATTTCACTGTTACTGTGGAAAAGTTTTATTGTGAAAATTCCGGTGAGTTTTGCTATTAACAGCTGTTAATAGCAAATAGTAAACAACAACGGTCAATTTTCAAAAACTGGTGCAGATCCTGCCATAGTTTTGAGTCGCATGCTTTAATGATCTGCTGTGGCACAAAAGAAGCCTCTAATATTGTACAGTTTGTTTCTTCCTGATTTTGGAAATCGGTCATTGCTGTGCAATTGAAACTATTTACTGTGCTTAAATCACACAATATTCTACTATCCAATGATAGATATTATTATATATAAATGCCAGAATCAGACTAATAGCATAGCTGCAATACAAAAGTGATTCTTCTATTCGAAATTATCAGTGGGTTTTTCTGTTCAAAGAAACTTGCAGTTGCACTCTCTGCCTCCTTGCTTTGATATGGCAGACCACAGTGAAGTGCTTCAGTGGATTTCTTTCAACAGAAGCAAATGGCAATTGAATTAACTAGTTAAGAATATGAAATATTTATTTCAAATAAAAATGTTTGAATCACTCCCTGGTGTATAATGTCAATTGAAAATGTCTGTGTTGTAATTTCCTAAATTACAACACTGCAGCACAAGAAACAAGAAGAAATTAAAGGAATATTTGGTCGAGAGCTAGATAAATGGAAAGACGAAGGTGGGGGAGACACCCTGGCTTCTTGGTCTTCAATCTTAGTCCCTAGGAGGCCCACCCTGCACCTGCTGTCTCCCAGTGCTTCTCATCAGAAAGGCATTTACCGAGTGCAGTGGCTGCGGGCCCCTTCATTAGCAAGCATAATTATTTGTGCAAGTGGTGTAGGGCAAAACCGGCCCTGCATAAACAAACAGAAGGGCCGGAGGACTATGAACAAACAACACATTAGAGACAATCAATGTTGCCAAAATAAAACCAAAAACTAAGCTGATAGGGGAATGGACACCCATAACTAGATCATCAGTCCTGTTAGAGTTTTCACTACTTCTGTTAAAGCTTCAAAATGCTGTTTGGGGGAGACCCAGAAGAAATAAATCCCTCAGAGATCTCAGAGTTTTCTCTCTGCATATGATGTGATTCAGTTATCCCCAGAAAACAAAGAGATGATATGAGGGATGAAACTGTTAGGATGACAGATTCTCTTCAGACCCCCATGTAAGACTGATGCTCCTCTCAGACAGAGTTATGGATGCCAATCATCACCAAAACTTTTGCCAAACGTTGGTGAGGTGGAGGCATTAGAGGATGCAGCCCATATAGACAGACCTTAGCTGTCAATGGAGGCCATCCTTGGTATGAATCCGGCCCCATAAATCACCTTTTCAGGCGGCCTGAAGCCATAAAAAGCTGGGTTTTATTAGTTAAAGTACTTTACTGGCATCTATAGGTAAGTTATGGGTATGACGGTAAACAGCAATGTGCACTTGATGTTCCACAATAAAAGTCATCTCTTTTTTTCTTTCCTGTGAAGACTTTTTTGCCAGTTTTTGCAAAGGTTACAGAAAGAAAATAGAAAGTAAAAAATAAGCATTAAAAAATTATATATTTTTAAATTGTAGAATTTAAATTTTGGTATGAAAAACATCAATAAAAGAAGAAAACTGAAAGCAAGGTAACATTTTGGAGCCAGATCCCTATTAAATAAAAACATGAAACACAGAGCCAAAGTGAAATCAGAAGAAAGCAGAATTTGAATTATTCTTACATCTTTTTAGGTTCAAATAATACATTTTGATACATTTTTTTTGGATTCCAAATGGTGGACTGACACAAAGCATAATGTAATATTGAAGGAAAAGATTAAACAGACAGGATTTTAATATATATAAAAAAAAGCCCCCCTTATTCTGATACCCTAAAGACAATCTGGTGAAATTAAAAGGAAGGAGGTTTGTTCGAGAACATTAGTGAATAAACAGCATCATGAAGAACAATGAACACAAGAGAATGGTAAGAGACAAAGTTACTGAACAGGATAAAGCCAAATTAGGTTATAAAGTAATATAATAAACTCCTGATCAACCCACCATCTGAAAACAGAGGGAGCTTAGCACTTCTACATGCTTACAAGACATTGATATCCACTAAAACTAACAAGTTGGCAAAAAGGGCATTTTAGAGATTACAGATGAAACCAAAATTTAACTTTTTGATAAACATGCCAAATGATATCTATATTAAAGCTTGTGGTTGCAACATATGATAATGTAAAAAAGTTTAAGGGAAATAGAAACTTTTAAAGAGAATGATTATGCTGCAGATGCTTAAACTTGCAGCTAGCAGAAAAATAGTGGACTAAGAAACTAACATGTAGACAAATAGACACACAATGGTCAGACTCACACAGAACTAAAGATGACTGAATCTGTTTACCACAAGGCAGAAACCAACATAATTAAATCCATTACTATATCTTATACAAACAGTTGGTAAGTGTGTATAAGTGTAAATCAAACTAAAAAGAGAAACTTTATATGAGAATGGGTTTAAAAAAAAGAAAGAAAACAAAGAACTGTGGGAACATATTGCCTTTCTTGGATGTCCATGTTAATGTAAGGAAAAACACATTATTCTCGTGTTTGGGAATCTGTGTGTGTCTGAGGGCTCCTGTCCTTCCCACAGTTCATCAACCCCACAGCATGACGACTCTTCATCCAACTGCAGCCTCATCTGCCAGCGCTAATTTTTTGGGCTGTGAAAAGCTTCGACACACATCCTCTGACACGACTGTGGGAAGATTGTGTTTTTGTTGCAATCTGCATTCATTAATTCGAACTCTGCCTATCTGAGCATAAAAAAACCTTTTAGAGCAACAAAAAAAGACATGTTAAGCTTGGTGTGCACAAACTTGTGCCTCTAACTTTCATCTCTTTTACACCCAACTGATTCAACGTCTATTGTCTATTGTATTAATTCTTTTTAGTAAAAAAAGGTCAGCAAATCACTGCGGCCACAAATGTAACAGCTCAATCTGGACAATAAAACACTAGTGTAAACCAATGTTTTGGTTGTGACGATAATGACTAAATATTGAACAATACAGACTGTGTACTTTTGCGATGACATTATTACTAAGAGGTCTGTGCATTGTCCAATAACAGCAGGGTATACAATCACTATTGCTATTATATTGAGTATTTTCTTGGTATAAATGTTTATTAAGAATTGAGACATGCCATTTCATTCAATCATTCTAATAGATTTAATGCAGAACCAGCGCATAGAACCAGCATGGAGTTGATGCCAGCATCAAGAGGCAGCGAAAAACATGTCCAACTATCATCTGCATTTACAGATGAAGCATAGAAACTCCTGCAGTAAATGTAGCTAAGTGATGATGCTGTAGCTCCCGGTGGCATTAATAATCTAAATCTATACTAAAAAACTATCCAGAAATACCTACAAAGTAGTTGGTATTAACAAAAGATAAATAAAATTATAACTTTGAGCAGACCAAACAAAATACTGTGTAAGATGTTTCTCAATGTTCCATTCTTAAGTCGCTTTATTTAATTAAAAATCTGTGGTCTAATTTTGTACAGTGTTTCTTAACACAATGTTTTCCTGATAACGCAAACACACTCCTCTACATTTTGCCTGTGTTTGGCTGCAAATCCCTTGAAGAAAGCAAATGACTGACAGCATCATTATTATGTGGAACAATGGGATCTTCCTCAAGTTCTGTGTTAAAAAAAAGGGGGGGGGGGTTCTGAAACAGATTGAAACTCTCGATTGTACATAAAAAAATACATATATTAAAAAAAAAAAATACATGTCATTATGGCCTTTTTCTAGTCAAGACAGAGTCAGAATTTCATATACAAGATGATATGAAAAACAAACTTCTATTAGGGCTAGTGATTTATTAAGATTTAGTTGGAAAAAAGAAGAAAAAGTCTATTTTTTTACTGATCCCCTCCTTGAGCTTTTCGCGATTGCCTGCAAACTTTTACTGTCAATAAAGATAGTTATTCAAGGATGCCGAAAAACGCGAATCGAATTCAAAAAAGACAAGATAAAACTCTGTGGTACCCAAAACAGACAACCCTTTCTTCCTAATTAAGCCTTTAAATTCTGTCACTGAGCACCAAAAACAGGGAGGCCTGGTAGAGTTCAACTCTCCCTATGAACAAACCTGACAGTGTGCCAGGGAAGGACCGTTGCTGACTCTTTGGGTCAACCAGGATAGCATCATGGTTAAAAAACAAAACCAAAACATTCAACTCTTTTAGCGCCCCACCCCACCCCCCCAGCTCACACATATTACTTCTAAAAGTAATACTGAAGCTCTTTTCATTTGCACTGCCATTACTGAGCAGCAGCGAGGCTGACTAATGTATGTTTGTACAGTAAGCAAAAATACATTAGTCAGTGTATATGAAATGTCCATATTGTTATCCCACACCACAATCCTTCCCTTTGCTAACTAGGCAATCACTGCCATCAAAACCTCCAACTCAGTCCCCTGTAAGTGCTGTCAAAAAACACACAGACACTGAAGTCTCTCTGACAAACACACAGCACATAAACCATTAAAGACTAATTGAATCTAATTTATTTAGTTTTCTGGAAAGAATCATTTAAGGCAGAACTTCCCTAAGCCCCCTCAATAAATGACTCTCATACCGTTTTACTCTCTTTTCAAACACAATTAAAAAATAATATATAAATATATACACATTGCAAATGACATGCATATGAGGAGTTCATTTTGGAGCCCGATCTCAGGTCATTAGTAACCCACCATGACGCTGTGGAGTTGGGGTCCGCTGGCGACATGCAGGCCCCTGGCCATTTATTCTATATTAAGTCTTTAATGGGCCCCCTCTCTCTCTCCCTCTTTTGGTTCTTCTCTATCTCTCCCTCCTGACACGCAGCATGTAGGCACAGCGCTGGTAAAATATGCACAGAAAGTCCGGTGCGCACACACAAGCAAAGCCATTCAAATGAATGGTTATTTATTCGCTAAACGAGGATCTGGGTGTTTAATGTTCCTTGGACGTTAGGTAGTTTTCTGGGGGAGGAAGAGCCATACCCCTACGGCTACAGACATCATTTATTTTACACATAGCCTAATACCGCACACTAGGCAGCCGCTGAGAAAAATGGGCTTTGAGAAGGAAAATATAAAAGAAATAATGAATGATTTTTTTTTTTTGGAGGGTGGGGTGAACACATTAGAGGTTGTTGCAGGGAGAGAAGCACTGGGTAGACTTAAAAGCTTAAACCCTACTTTGTTTTGTGTTTGTGCGTCTGCGCTCACAACAGCAACCTCCAAGAAGCACGGCAAAGCCGACAGTGAAAAAAAGATGGCAACACTAACGTTACACAAATGTGTGCGAATACGAAAGCCCGCTTCGGTGTTCTTGTTGGATTTTTGAATATCAGCAGGGAGGATGGTGATACATCACTGTGGGTGAGGCTTTCAGGCCTCCATCTACATCTCATCAAAAAGCGGAGGAATTAAACTTCAGAGGGGCTCCGCCGTTATACAAAAAACACCTCCAAAGAGTGACACAAAGCAGGTGAAACGAAACCAAAACATTTAGATCGCCCAAAAGTAACTTCTTGATGCATGAATGAAAAATAAATTATCATTTGTTATCAGTGTTCTTTTCATTTTTTTTGCACCCATCTATCATTTAGAAGACAGCAGATCGTTAGAAGCCTCTATGAAAAAGTGGATGGTATAAAATCTGAGTTTAATCAGCATCATTCGTCCAGAAGGAGTTATAAACTCTAATAACTCTAGAAATAATCAAAATACAAAGAAAAAAGTGTATTTTGGGGGGTTTTAAGAACTTATATGTTAGAGTTCAGCAATTTAACAGAATCACTTACTAATCATAAATAAAATCATCCAACTGAAATACCGCAAAGCAGCTTGAGTTTGACCTTTAACCCACAAGAGGTGCTTTTCTTCAGGTAACTTCAAAACAAAAAACCTCAACAGACATATCTTTGACTACAATCTGAAGAACTGGTGCGCTAGAATCTCTGAATATGAAGGTTTTTATGATTTCAATATGCCGCATTAAGTTTTATCCAAATGTCTGGCAAAGTTTCTTAAAGTTTTGCTTAAATGATAAAAAAAACCTATTTAGCCATTTTTGAAACCAAGAAAGCTTTAAAATATGTTTTTATTAGTTGTAACTTTTAATCTTAAATGTCAAGCCTCCTGAATCAAGAGATATTATTTTGTATAGAGTAATGGACCATAAACATTAATGGTCTCTCTCTTCCCTTACAAAAGTGATGGTTTCTAAATTAAAAAATAAGAATCCATCGTTATGTCCAATATAAGAGAGTTCTCCACTAAGATGCTTCTGATTGGTTGAGCTACTGACTGCTGTGTTAAATTCAGTTGTATTACGGTAATTCATTTTTTGTCTGAATTTGCTACATTTATCTAACTTTCTGAAGTTCCTCTTAGTTTTCCAGTTCCTGCTGAATTAGTTTTTTATTTTTCCTCTGGATCCCTCCTGACTTTCTTTAGGAGTCTTTTTTTTGTTGGATTCATCCTGAATCATCATCCAGAGTAACAAATCTCCGGACTTCTAGTGGAAGAATAGAACACCTCGCCTGTTTCCAAATCATTTATGCACTATAAATACAAAGTTAACAATTGCATAACTCCTGGTCTCTTCTTAACTTAGAAATGTTAATCATGTTTTAAAAATACAATGTACAATATTCTGAATGTAATTGTATAATGTAATGTATATTTTAATATTGGAAACCTGCTCAGGGGCTGCAGATGGATTTTAGCAATAGCTAAATCTGTAAACTCGTCTCTTCTTTGAAGAAATAATGTACTTTGAACTTTTCCCCTGCCAAATAAACTAATAAACTAAACAAATGTGGGGAAACCAGAACCATAGTTAGAGGAGAATTTAATTTTCAACCTTGCAGAGAAAAGAGGCGGTCAGGAAAACCACTTAACCAGAAGGTTGATTGATCATAAAATTGCACAGGATAAATTCTAGCAGGTGCACCTAAGCCCTACATCCCCAAAAGGTGTACCTACAAGGTATTTTTGCTGACACACACAAAAAGCTAATTTCCTTGATGAAACACACCTGAGCCCACAAGTATGAGGACAATACTGCCCTCCACACTCACAAATGTAACCATGCATAGTCTATATAAAGCAATGCATGAATGTCAGTCTGTTTTTAAATGACCCAGCTGGTTCGCTAGCTACCCCACAGTGGTTAAAAGCTTTAATAAATGAAACAAAAAATATAAAATAATTATTATAAATAAAATATGGAAGTTTCCTATTTTATGTATGGATATGTGAATTATTTTGGCTCTGTAATAAACTGCAGTCTGTAGCAGTGTTTTTTGAGCATACAGTATTTAATTTACTTATATAAACTAGAATATTTAATGTAGATAAAATTTTATATATATATATATATATATATATATATATATATATATATATATTTTTTTGTACATTGGAATTGTACGCGCTGACCTACAGATAAGGAGGATGCTGAAGGTTCGGTGGGTTGGCCTCAGCAAACTGAACCTCATTTAACAAATAATAATAATAATCATTATGGGCCAGGAAACCTTGGGTGAATCCTGAAACCTGGATTCCCTCCTACAGTAAGTCTCCCATTTTTAACATCCTCCAGCAGAGCAGCTTCCATCAAGCACCACTGAGTCACAGTGGTATTGAAATGTTTAGAGTAATCGTTCTGAATGCCTCGCAACTGTTTAAATCTATGTGTATTGATCTGCAGTAGGACTCGCAGTCTCGCACTGAAACTGGGATAAGAATATAATGATGAAAAAACATTTAAATAATTGTGTAAATTTGATTAACAATTTGAGCTGCTTATAGGCCTTTTTCAAAATTATTTTACGGTACGAAAGTAAAGCTATGGTTCGCCAATTTATGGCGAACCATAGCTGTAATTTCCCTCTGGGATTATTAAAATATGTCTGATTCTGATTTGAACACGAATTACACCACAATATTTGAATGTTTATAATGACATTGATTAACATTGAGTAATGTTTATTTATATAAAGTTATGTCTCAGAGGACCTTAATGACTTAAACCTTAGAGCAGATACATGTATATTGTGAAGTTTTATTATTTGCTTGTTGCCCAAATAAAACTCAGCATTGGTCTAAATAAGAAAAAGAAAATAGGAACAATGGATTGCGGATAATCCTGCAATGAATGCAGATTTTTAAAGTAAAGTTGTAATTTAATTTGTCGTTTTGATTTGAGCAGAGTTGCATTTAACAACAATGTATGAAATCTGCAGCTTTAACAAAGAATAAGAAACAAACCTCCTTGTCTGTGGTCAGTGACGTGATTGCAAGAGTCATCTCTCCATCCGTAATCTCCTTTAGCTCCATCATCAGCAGCTGCATTAACTCTACATCCAGTCAGCACACACAAACAGACTAACAGTTATATAAAAAACACAAAATGATACAAAACAGTTTCACAACAGACAGACAAAAACACAAGAATGAATATCTTAATCAGAAGCAGAAGTTATCCAGCCAGATGAGGATGATAGTCTGGATCAGAAACTCAAAACCAAATATTCAGAAAACCTACCTAATGAGGACTTTGATAATGCATTCAGAGACAGATTCCAATTTAACCTTCCTTTTTATTGTTAGTGTGGCTTAGTTCCAGTTTATTTTATCTCTATAACTGATAACTAAAATACTATTTGTGTGTTTCGAGGCTGAGAGGTTTGGATTGAGAACAGGAAAATGCTTATTAAAGGTTAGTAAGATTTTATTATTGGAAGTAATTATGTGAAATGCATGCAGAATGAGTAGTCAGCGTCCTAATGATAGCAGTCAGCACAGTTTAAGGAATAAAACCTGAATTTTCATTCAGAAGTTAAGCAACTCAGAGCAGGAGGCATTCAAAGGGGAAATTATATTAAATAGTTTCAGACACCGCAGTGGCTTTAAACAGTTATTTACAAAGTCTGTGTTTCTATGGTTCATTGAAAAAAATACAATGTTGTGAACTACATAGGGCCAAGTTACTAAAAAAGAAATAGAACCATTTCAAATTAAAGATTTCAGTCACACAGTTAGAAGACCAATTTGAAAAGATTTGCATTTGACATTTTAAAAAGAATTATTGATGTTGAATTGTAAATTGTAGCTATTAATCCATTATCAAATACTGCAATTTAAAAATGTCTTTTTAAATCCTATTTCTGAAAAGGGATTTAGAAACAACAAGTCATGTTTATAAATACCATTCCTTATCAAGTTGCGTTTTCTTTTTAGTCTACTTTCTGTATTTAAGTTTTTGCCTGACCTTCTGGTCCATGTGCACACTTACAGTAAAACAAAGGTAAACCAATCCCAGTGACTGTCTTTGAAAAGGGCCTAGAGTTGTAAGAGAAAAAGTGACTACGAAGTGAAAAGAAAGGCCTCAGAAGAGGCAGATATATCCCAGAATGCTTTGCAAGGAGATCTCTCCTTACAAAGCAGTATGGGATTTGCTGTCACAGCGGCCTGCTGTCAGGCAGTTGCTCCTCGACAGCGGCAACTAATAACAAAGACGGCCCAGGCACCACACGGTGGATCAAAGGGGAAGTGATCATCTGTCCGAAAAGAAAGTTGGCTGATTCACTATATAGTCCCCGCTCTATATAGTGATTGAGGGATTTAGGGGTTAGGGCGGACGTTCGGACAAAGTAAGCTTGTATGAGCTATTAATACGGCAACTTTAAAACAGAGCATGCACGAGGAGAAATGGGCTCGTGCATGCTCTCACATGCACATTATTTTTTTAAAGTGGTGAGGGTGGGTCTTATAGAAAATTCAAGAAAACCCTCCACAATACCTTTTAATCACTGTGGCTAACTATGTCAACAGGGCAGGTGCTGATGATGCAAGTGCTTTGAAGGAGATTTCTGAGATAAACCTAAAAGCATCCATCCAGCACTTAGATAGGTTTCTATCAAATTCAATGAGATTGAACTATTCAAATTGGAGATGCCAATGAGTTTCTATTCCAGTGGTTCTGACCCGGTCGCTGGTCTGCCAGCTCTATAAACCAGTCAGATGGCGCATTGGTTCCTACCCAGTCAGTGGTCTGCCAGCTCTATAAACCAGTCAGACGGCGCAGTGGTTCCTACCCAGTCAGTGGTCTGCCAGCTCTATAAACCAGTCAGACGGCACATTGGTTCCGACCCGGTCAGTGGTCTGCCAGCTCTATAAACCAGTCAGATGGTGCAGTGGTTCTGACCTGGTGAGTGGTCCACCCACACCACTACTGGTCAACAGGATCATACTGGAACTAACTGGTTGATGTGGTTTCAGCTGGTCAGTGAAACTTTCACTAGAGATGGAACAGTTTATCTGAGAAGATGCTGAAGACTATAAGGACAAGTCATCATGGCGCCTTAAGTGAGTCTGCTCTCACAGACTCACTTAAGGCTTTATGTTTAGAAACGGATGTTAAGTTAACAACAAGTGCAGAACTGATCACTTTGTAACTGCGGAATCAGTACTTCCTGTTGTGATCCAAGTGTGACTGACAAACCAATGAGAGAGCTGGTTGGATCCACGGAGCAACTCAGATAGCGCAAAAAGGAAATAGGAATGAAAAACTGTTAAGAGAATTCACAGGAACCAGAAGAGTCACAGAAACTGTATAATGAGAGAGTGAAGTAAAAAGAAATCCTGACTGCAAAAAAGGATTTGAAAAATGCAAAGTCAAAAAAGATAATGAGAGTGAAAACAGGAAGTATAATTTTAAACATCTGATAAGGAAAAATATTAATAATCAATTCAATTTGAAAACATGTTTTCAAATTGCAGTATTTGATAACAGATTAATAACTCCAGTTTGCAATTCATCTTTGGTGTCTTGACCTTTTTGGGTCTCCAAACTGGAGTCATCCATCACTGTCTTGCTCATAGGTTCCCTTTAAAAGAAGTTAACTTTCTTTTTGAAATGTGCCCATAGCTGAACTGATAAATAAAGGCTACTGAGTTTGATAACACTGCCATAGCTTTTCTAATCATCTTGCTAATACGACTCCACCATTTTTCAGAGATGGTCATAATTCCACTTTATCACAGTGGGGTAGTTATTAAAAACTTCCTGAAAAGTGATCACTGCATATATCTTCTTTAGTTCTAAGGCCCTTTACCATAAAAAGAATCAGGAACCTTCTAGGTGTACTGGTCACTGACACTGGTTTTTCTTTTACTGCACCTTTTTGCTTCACTTTATCTGGCAGATTAACTGTGGCATCATCCCACTGCTCCAATGATCTTAAAACGTCCTCCAGTTCTTCTGGACCATGGCCACGTTTGATCCATAAAGCTTCTTTAAGGAGCGGCAAGGCATCTGGAGACGAACAAGACAAGCATGCAAAAAAGAAAAACTCCAATCAATAAGTAGAGAACAGTTCATGTTTGTGTAATTTGAAAATATGCTGACTTGACATCCGTCTGTAAAAGAAGTATCTCTAAAATTGTGGCGTAGGCACCTACTGAATGGGTGCCTACGAATCAATTTTACAAGGCAACCACATGTAGCAAATAAATTTCCTCTAGTATGATGTAAATTTCTCTGGGCACAAGCAATTTGGCTCATCTAATATGTTATAAACCGGAATATTGTACAAAGATCTGTTATAAAGACATATGACATGGATAACTCAGCATAATTTATTCTCCGGCTCAATTCCTTTGCCTGTTTTATTTCAACTGCTGTGTTTTACCCATTTTAGTAAGAGCTTTAATTCCAGACTCTTGACTGAAGAGAAGAAAACCAGCAGAGTACAGTATAAAGATGTTTTTTTACGTCAGCTCTGTGACACTGTTTTAATTGTTTTGAAGATAAAACAAATTTAATTTGTAATTTCAATTTTTTAAAACTTGCATTGATACTCTTTACAGATGAAGCATTTGCATGTTTGCCATTACTCGCATATGAACTGGAATAACCAGCTCACGCTGAATCCTTGGAGTCCAATATAATGTCAAATTCAAGTGCTCTAGGAGAGCTTTCTGCCTGATTATTGAGTCATTTTTAAATGGATTTTAGGCATTCATCTATAGATCCAACCAGAACCAAATCTATATCCATAGATCCAACCAGAACCAAAAGCTAATTCATCCAAAATATCTTCCAGGAACCTCCTCCACTGACCTTGACGGTGGCTGATAATTATAATAGTTTAACTTTATTGATCTCACATTGGAGAAATTTACCTCTGCGTTTAACGCATTCCTTGGGGAGCAGTGGGCTGCCATCGTGGTGCACCGGGGGAGCAGTGAGGGGGTTAATGGCCTTGCTCAGGAACCCCGAGTGGCATTCTGTGGGAGTTGGACTCGAACTCAGAACCTCAGGATTCAAAGCTCTATGCTCTAATCACTAGGTCACCACTCCCCTGATCTTAAAATAAAATAAAGATGATTTTATTTAACTTCCCATTTTGGGGCTGAAATGCTGTCGCAGCTTGGAAAACTAGTGGGTGGCAAAAGAACTCATAGGAACACCTGAAGTCAGTAGTTTGACGGGTTGATCACTGCATACCTTGAATTTCTTTGTTGTTTGGGTTGGGCAAAATAAAAAACTTGAAGAAAAGAACAAATCTGAACAACTGCTGAAGTTGAAAGAAGTTAGATTTTGGGTCTCTATGTTCCGTTCTATGTTTTCTTTTTACCCATACTCACCAACCCTTATCGCACTTTCCCCCCGATCTTTCCTGGTGGGTGTTAAGCGAGTCATGTAAGGGGATTTGTGTGTGTCCTCCTTCATCGCCCCATTACTCCCTCCAGGGGGGGTTGCCTTTGCCTCTCTCACCTCTGAGAAGCTCCCTCAGCGGTGCTCTGCTCTGCTCCGCTGCTTCTTGAAGAATCTCTCTTGCAACTGTTGTCAGCGCGGACAGTGCCCCATCATCCACTGCGTCCCGCTGCCCATCCTGATGGACAACTCGCAGGATGCTGGACTCCAAAGTGTGGTACTCAGAGCTAGGAAGAATAAAGAGATTTACAAGAGGGGTGAAGGGGGTATGGAGTGCTGCAGGGCAAGAAGTTATGATTGTGAGCCATTTGAGCAATTGCAATTTTCCTTAGGGTCATAAGAGGACCACATAGAGGCCCGTAATGCACACAGATTCTTATCTAAATTGTATTTTCACAAGCCTTTGAAAACACAAACAAGACATAAAAATCTTAAAAAGACATTTAAGTACCAAAGGGCAACCATTAATTACTGTATTTTCATTTAGTACAACAACTCTCAGGTGAAATTTAAAAGGTAAAGTTTTTAAGCTAAATAAACTCACTTCAGCTCAGGAGTGTTGGTATGATTTACATTTTCTCACCTCTCCAGCACTCCGTCTCTCAGCAGACTGAGCAAAAGCTTTCCAGCTTGGTGGAGATTCATAAGGTCTACATCCTCCCTCCAGAACAACAAGCTCTCACTAATTTTCACTCTTTGTAGATATCTGACGGTCTCCTCCGGCAACTCTTTGCTGCACCGCTTCCTGCACAGCAAGGGTACACATACTCCACCTGAGGGTTGCGTCTAGATCACAAAGAAACACACAGAGAGCAAAAACTAAATCAGCTTGGAATTAAATGTTCCTATAGACCATGTAAAGTACAGTTTGATACAGTTATGCCTCTTAAATGAAGACCATTGCTCTGCTACCCAAAACCTACCTGCTAACTTTCCCAAAAAGGCTCAAGCATGTTATACTACATCACCTAAAGGCACAATGAATAAAAAAAACAGATATTTACTAGTGTTGCACTGATACCGAATATAATGGTGGTATCGGTATCGGCGAGTACCAACAAATAGGGCACCGATACCATTTTGAGAGCCAAAAGTTTCTTCAACTATTGTCACCCATTCCGGGGAGACAATAAAAAGTTCTACTGGATTCACTTTGTATTTGATTTTTTCCTGCTTCACAAAGGTAGGCAGCAGCTTGACAAAGCCATGATGGCAATTATTTTACATTATTATGGTATCGGTATCGGCCGATACTGCACAGCGAGGTATCGGGTATCGGTATCGGGGCCAAAAAATGGCAACGGCGCAACACTAATATTTACTGATCTGGACCAGAAGTGTACCAAATCAGTCCTTGAGGGCCAGAGTCTAGCAGCTTCTAGAAGTTTCCGTGCTTTAAAGAAGCTGATTCAGATCAGAGAGGCTAAAGAGGAGAGCTTTGCCGGTGGAAGACCAAGAAAGTCAGGTTTCTCGAGGATCCAGTACTTAGGCAGCACTGCTTGGCAATCCATTAAAAAAATACAGGCAGCTCTGTGACAGACCCAATACTTTTGGTAATTATTTTACAACTTACACAACTAATACAAAAAAATGGTACTGATTAAGATTTTTTACAGCATTTCATAGTTCTGCCGTTAGCCATGTGAAATGTATTTTTTTAGATCCTTTTTCAATCATGTTCAGTCGACTCATATGTAAAATTTATAAATGTTAATGTTTTGTTTATATGATCAAAGACAAGTAAAGCAACCTAATTTTAATTTTCTACCACCATACTCCGCTAACATCTAAGAAGATGCTAGCACGAGTGGATAACTTCCCTCTCAGTGCTGATGCTCTGTGCATCGCCCTTACACTTTGAAATGTTGCCCATTGTAGCCAATGGAGTTATCAGAACTTTTCTATTTAATGGCTCTGATTCAGATGAGGAAATCAGGTGTGACGAAGCAGGGAAACATTTCACACAAGCAGGACACTCGCCCCTCGAGGAATGACTTTGGACGATAATAGTATTGTCTCAAATTGAGTGTTTAACGATCTCTGTTTGATGAGGAAAAATCTAGATGACATCGGACCAGCTTGAATCTACAAGATGTTGAACTAGAGATGGACAAAAGCAGTCCAGACATTGTCTTATAATATATATATAAAATATAACCAAATCATTGTTACTAACCTAAAGGAAACTTCAGTATCATCGGGCATATGCAGTGTTTTTAATCAAAGAACCATTTGATTGACCAAATGAGCACTTGGGCAATAGTGCAGTTGTTAAGGGTGAAGTTAAGGATACATTTTTTTTATGTTGTACCTGTTAATCTGTGATGCTCTGTGCAGAAAGCCATATTGCTCATAGGAAGCACCAAAACTGGTTGGATAAAAAAAAGTTTCACATGTAGGAAGTAATTAAACTGTAGCAACTAGAAAAGCACGGAGAATACAGACCTCCTCCAAGTGGTGTATTTCCCGTTGCAATTGGACTTCCACCTTAAGTTAATAACTGTATTCACAGAGTCTTTCAGAATTTTCGTGTTTTCCGTTACGTGCAAATCAATGAAGTCATTGCCACAATATTTCAGGTATTTCCTACTTTTTTGTGGTTCATCGACTTGTTAAAGTGGTGTCAGTGCCATTGGATGTAGGAGTTTGCCCTGAAATCAAAGGGTTGACGGTTCAGGCCCCGGCTCCGGCTTCAGTGTCGTTGTGTCATTGGGCGAGACACTTCACCCGCATTGCCTATTGTGGTCATTAGGCCAGTGGCGCCAGTGTACAAAGCCTTGCTTCTGTCAGTGCGCCCCAGGGCAGCTGTGGCTACAATGTAGTTTGTCACCATCAGTGTGTGGGTGAATTATTGAATGTAGTGTAAAGTCAAGTCTCCTGACTTGAAAAAGCGTTATATAAGTATAGGCCATTTACATTTGTTAGCTAGTGTGGTTTCTCTATAATGTGTGGGAATTAACAAAAGAAACTAAAGGTGGTATGCCTCTAATCCATCTCTGAACCACAATGGAGGTAAAACGGCATATATTTTGAAGGTAAAGTGCTTTTAAAGGAGCTTATTGTTAAAATATGTATCAGGGTTTTTTAAAGGGCTGTTGACATCACAGTACAGAGGCTGAGTGGCTACAGAACAAAGCGACATCCTACATCCATCCACCACTCCTCTACACAGAAGAATCTGTGCTTGTAAATAAATTTTAACCCCTTTTAGAACTTGAATCATAAATGTACAGCAACTGATGCTGTTATTACCTGACTGAGATGTAGTGCTAAACACAGTGTTGCAGCCACAGTGTCCACATCAGGCTCTGGTCCTCCTAAGACAGCATGGACAGGACCTCCAGGTAAACCTGCCTGAAAACACACACAAAGAATCTCTGTCTTTGTTTCTCTGCATTTTATTTAACTCAATCAGCTATAGTCAGATGTACATTTGGAAAACATACTATTTGCTTTTACAGGGAACAGCTGATTATAGGCAACTATACATTATTAAATAGCTTAAACTTACATCCCCACATATTCTAAAGATCATTAAGCCAGTAGGTCCATATTGGATGGATGTAGCATCTAAAAAACCCACTTTATGAATTAATAATAAAAACCCCGGTTTCACATGATTCAGCTCAAGTTTGACAGGTAATGCTTTTAATCAGGGTTGGTGAAGGTGTCAGAAAATCACTTCTAACAGCCGAGCAACAGGAATGCCTTTCACCTCTCAGTGTCATGCCTTGTCAGAGCAGCGATTAGTTCCACTGGCTACATTTAACGATGAGGACAAAAACTCCCCATTTCGGGTAAATGGACATTAATGAGAGCTCCACTGCAAAGATTAGGCATTCATTTCTGTGCAAGAAAGGCAGGAAATTAAGTCTCTCCCCTCATTTGTTGACTAGGATTCTTGGAATTGTCCTTGAAAGTGGGTGATAATTAATGATCTTCCAGCACAATCCAAATAGGTTTGAACACAGGGCAATAGTGTAAACAAACAAACATGAGGAAATTCAGAATATAATGTTAAAAATATCCCAGAATGAGCATATTTATAAACATTTTGAAAAATAAACAGAAATGTCCCAAATTAATTTTAGAAAGCATGAAAACAACCTATGAGCGACTATGCACAGCATGTCTTGTTCTTTGTTGATCTATTCTGCCTTACCTCCCAACAGATAAGTCCAATCACCGCCTGCACAAGCCCTGCTGCAAGCCTGTAGCGTTAATTACGAGGCAAAATGCAGAAACAATGACTAGCCTTTCTATCTGGAAAAAAATCTTAATTGGTTTGTAAGATGTTGAAATGTCAAATAACGAAATACACCAAAAAAAAGACCTATGCCAATCTTTTTATAATGTTCCCCCACATCTTCTCTAGAAAAATCTGAATGGCTTTTCATTCTTTTATTTTAAAGAAGCTAAACAAAATGAAAGGCTGGTTTATTTCCTTAGTCAACATTTTTCCCTACAATGGTAGAAAAGTAGAATAGATCCATGTACAGTGCTGTAAAAACATATTCCCACAACTTACCTCTACATTTTCCAAACACAAGAATTTGATATGAATTCAAAATCTGAAAAGTGTGGCATGCATCCAATCTCAATCAAAACCATATTTTGGTGTAAGACTTTTAATGTAAGTTTCTAGTAGCTTTAAACTTTTAGACACTGATACATTTGCCAATTTATTCCAAAGTCCAGAGTGAGCATCTGTGAATCACAGTGGATTTTTTCCTGTCTGAGCCTCCAGAGGTTTTTTCTTATCACCTTTCAATTTCCATTTCAACTTCAAGCCCAAAGAAAAGCACCTCCAAAGCACAATACTGCTACCAACATACTTCTTTGCTTTGTAAACTTCTCTGCAATGTTCTCCCTGACATTACTTGTTTCAGTCTTATGTTTCAACAATGGTCAGCTGACTACCTTCTGTTGTTTATATCAAAAACAAGGATGAATTTCAGATTAAATATCAGACAGGCCTCATGTTTAATGTTCCCCACCAACCTGCACATGCCATCGTAGAAGTTTACATTGGAAATTTGTACTTAAACTGAGATTAAAATACACAAAACTGGATTAGTCATTTAATGTCTGAAGGTAGTATGTTGGCAATAGATTTTATTTAAGAGAATAAAAGCAAAATGGGAGGCAACAAAAGCATGCAACATTTTCCAGAAAGTTTAATAACATAAAAAAAATAATAATAATTTTTCTGGGTCAGAATTATGTTGTGTCTATTATTTCTGTTCAGGTCCAGCACATAAACACAAATTAAGTTTGTGTTTATGTGTTTATGAAGTAAAAGCATGTCAAAAAAGCTTGATGGATATAAAAAGGTTTATTCATTAGTGCACTCTTAACATGGTTAGTACACTTCAGTACCCCAGTCAGTCCTCCAACATAATTTTTTGTTTAATATGAGGGAGAATCTTAAGCCAACCAGCTTTTATGAACAAATGTTATCACTTGAAAACTGGGTGACGTATTTAACTTTTAATGACTAGTTAAAGCTCAGTCGGCAGAGAAAAGGTTAGTGGCAGTCAGTTAGCCTGAGAGTGTGACTAGAAAACATCAGGTGAGATTGGATGAGGATTTAAAAAGACCTCAAAATAAAGAGCTGGGCTGAAAACATATATGGTGGATCAGATATGTAGAAGATCAACTAGAAGTAATGTAACTTAATGGGTGAAAAAATATGCAAATCAGTGATAATCAGAGGTTAAAATCAGAAGGTACAGATCTAAGCAGAGGTGAAGATGGCATTAGGAGAGGAACGTTAAGAGGAGAAGATGTGTGAGAGAAGATATGATGCAGTTCTTTCATAAGAGGGAGAGAGGGAAGATAAATCAATACTAGATAGGCAGCAGGGAGGAAGTGATGCATTAGCGGGAGAAAAGGCCAGTGTCCGTGCAACTGCAACAGGAAAATACTGGTGTGTGTATATGGGTGTCCACATGAGCATGTATTAGTCATCTGATATCTTTCAGCTGAAGTGCTCTGCTCTCTTCCTTTAAAACATTCCAGATCACTCTCCTTCTTTGGATGATGGTCAAGAATACCCGTTTTTTTCAGCAAGACAGTACTGCTACTGCTGCTCTACAGAAAACAATTTGATTTTTAACATTTAAAAAAAATGTTTTGCTATTAATTTCCCATTTTTATCTCTTCCGAGAGAAAGTTTATCTTTTGACAACACAACTTAAAAAAAAAAACTTCAATGAAAACAAGCAGCATATTTCTGTTTCTCATAGATCTATTTTGCTCCAAGATAATGTACTAAAGTTGCTGGGGATTTTTTTAATAAAAAGCCCTCCTTCTGTGACCCAGTTCATAACCAAACAGAACCCCACCACCTGACATCCATAAGACAGAAATAAACTCTCAATCTAAGTTGGGCAGAATGAAATAGCATATTGTCCTTTATTGTCCAACGATGAAAAAATGTAGTTGCAGCGGCAGCATAATGAACCATTAATTGAAGTGTGCAGATATACACAAGGATACAAAATACAGCATAAACAAAAAAAAGATAAGAGTAGTAAGAGTAGGGGGGAAAACTGCATTTATTTAAAATTGAAGAGTCCAGGAACTGAGGTGTGGAACTGAAAAGGGTGATTTAAAAAAAAAAAAAACACTGTAACAGTGCCGGTATATTCATGCATAAACAATCCAACAGGCTACTTACATGAACGACAAACTGTAAAAGTAAATGAAGGAGATAAAAACCAAACTTCCAGAGGAAAGCAGTGGTGGTTCTAAAACTGACCCTAGGAGAAAGGATCTGCAATAACTCTCCTTCGTGCACTTAGGGTGCAGTCTGTCACCGAAAGAGTTCTCAGCTGTGCTTGATCTGGCAGACACTGTCTAGTGGTGATGTTATCTATGCCACAATTCCTTTTCTCCAAACCTACTCTTGATCAAGGGGACATCCTAGAACAGCCCTGGCCTTCCCATTAATTGTATCTTATTATTTCATCTGAAGATTAGGTCCTGCTCTAATATTCTACACAATAGAACATGACTGAGGCCTCCACAGAGTAAAAAAGGGTCTTGAGGCTGCAAATTACATAATGTGACTCCAGTACAACTTAAGCATCATCAGCCACATGGTGTAAAGCAGTATTTCCATACAGAGTCAGCAAAACAAAGCTTAGAGGCAAAATAATTTACATAGAAATATAGATTTAAACACCACACATCCTGCCTGCTGTTGACTGGACATGAAAAGAAGCAGAAAACACAACAGATTTTCCTCCAACCTTTTGCCTCATGGCATCTCCTGAGACTGTGCTGCCCTATACAGAGAGTCATATTGCATGTCTGAAACACCTCCGGCCGTAGCAGATATGATTGGCATTAGATCCATTTTACATCTCCTCTTCACCTGTAAAACCCATGATTAAGTAGTTAATTTGGCCCATTCTGTGACCCAGTACTAATTTTCATGCTCATAGATATCATAGATATTCATAGATATCAGTATAATGTAAAACTAACAGCACCTCAGACACGCAGTTACAGTAGTTAATAAATAACATCTGACAGAATAAAAGTTTAAAAGCCCCTTCAAGTGTGTGGATGCTATAAGTAATCTGATCTTACAGTTTGAGCTCTTTGCAAAAAGATGATGAGCTGAAGAGCAAAGAACTAAGAAGAAGAGGAGATGGGTTCAGTAAGTACGGGTAGAGCCAATCCAATTAAAGGTATGGCTGTTCTGGATCAGGGCCATCTTTAAAGTGAGTGAAAAAAAAAACTCTTAGAGAATGGCAAAGATAATGAGAGGTATGCGAAAGTCTGAATCATCAAACTTTAGACTCGAGAGATTCTTTCAAGAGATTAAAAAAAATGTGCACAGTATGTGTGAATTCAAAAAAACTAAATGAGCATAAATATGTTGCACCTCGTCTGCAACTTCAAAGGCACTCACCGCTTTGCCTCTTTGACACCTGATTACCTCATGGTGCTCTGATTTGCAAATGTACATCGTTTCTTTTTTTGACAGCTTACACCGCATTCTACTGGAGCACTTTGAGGATAAAGGTTCCTGATTTTTCTTTAAAATGTCCTTCTAGGCAGGTGTGAGACACATTCATACACCTGTTTTCACGGCTTTCCAATGCATCTGCAATTTGTTCCCAAAAATGAAAATTTTTGTTACCTTATAACCACAAGTTTCAGTGCATTTCATTAGGATTTTATTTAATAAACTAATGCAAAGTAAAACAGATTTGTTCTTGAAAATGTTGCTGGCCATAATTGATAGGAAGATGGACAGAGCAAGACACTAAATGCAGGGCAATCCTAAAAGAAACCCTTTGGAGGCTTTATATTGGGGGCAGTGGCTCCTAAACCCAAATAAAAATGATCGGCAAGATTTCAAGTGCTCTACACAGATTATCTCCCTGCAATATGTCTGAATTTAAGCTATTTTGCAAAGAGGAATGGCTTTATATTTTTTTTTTATCTCCAAAGGTGCAAAGCTTATAGAGTAATACCCCAAGGTGTTTTTGCAAAAGAACAGATTCAGGGTTAAAACTCATATACATAACATTCACACTCTAAATGTTTATTCTGATATTTTACATTATGCACCTTGTTCTATGCATTTACAAAAAAAAAAAAAAAATCCACTATGATTTGGTTTGTCTCCCAAAGCCTAATAAAATGCATTTAGAGTATGTATTTGTAAAGCTTGTAGGCTTAGCAGCTTTGAATTGAGCTCTGTATCAATGCATTAATCCATCTGTAAGCAGACTTCATTTATTCTTACCCATTGTTTGATTTGCTATGATGATTTTATCAACTAACAATAACCTGCAAAATGAATAGATTGGTTTTGTTTTTGTTGTTTTGCAGAATGATAGTTTTGGATTTCATCCTACAATTTAAACAATATCACTGCATCATCAGAGATCATGTGTATCTTGTGAAGACAGTGATTTATAAACTTGGGGTTATGGTTAAGGGTGTTCAATGGTGTTGAGGCAAATATTATCTGATCAATCATTGCAATTGTAAGAAGTAAAACCTTTCTGGTGCTTTAACCCCTGACTAGTCTCAGAAAAATGACCCAAATTGCCTTCAACCTCTCCTCCTCACTGATCTTTTTACAAACCAGGAAATATTCACACAATCAATGTCTTTGTGTGCAGAGTAAATGAGTGACACTAAATGGTGATGCTGTGAAGATAAAACAAAAAGTGCATTAGGACCAGGAGAAGGTCTAATGGTTTCAATAACCTGCAGGCCAGCGCAGATTGGATGTTTACGGAAATATGCGGAAAGATAACAGCTTGCAGATATAAAAATGCTTCACATTGGCTCTGTCGGTCTCTTATTTGCATGAGGCTTTTGGAAAGGTTGCTTTAACACACTGAGCCCAACATCAAATGGAATTTAAGTCTGCTGAGGAAAGACAAGGAGTCTCAGGACAAACTTGTTGATGTCATGTCTTTTACGCACAAGATACCAGATCATCTTCTGGTTGAAATGCAAACCCTGGTGATCCTGTAAACGCAACATGCTGCTTGTTTGGACCCAATACGCGTCGATAGTCAAAATACTGGAGATCTACAGGTGCTTATTGGGGGGTGGGGGCTCTATGGGGGGGTGGGTCAAACCTTCTTTAGCTGTTCACTGTCTGAGCAACAGGAGCGCAGCTTGTAGCGCAGCAGAAGCTGCTTCCCCGTCACGATCTCATTCATCATCAGCGCAACTCACCCCGAGCCTGCTCTGGACCCTCCGCAAATACTCCTCCATGTCGGCCTGCGTCGCTATGGCGTCGCTGCAGATCTCTCCATAGACCAGGGCTCAGGATGGGGAATAAACCTGCAATGTTAACGTGTGTGTGTGTGTTTTTCTCTCTCCGCTTCCGAGTCTCCCGCTGAGCTCGTACTGCAGCAGTCTCCGCTGAGCTGTCGGTCCTCCCCCTTTTTTTTCTCTCCCACGGAGTGAACCTGCTTGGCGCGCGTGGGTGTGACGGCAGGAAGAGGAGATCCGACGGAGGCGCGCGCTCTGATTGAGGCGATTCAGCCGCGCTCCCTGCGGTACATCCCCCCCTCACAGACACAGACACCCATTCAGACCCACCGTGCCCGGCTGGCTGCTTGCCTCAGCTTCGGTCAATAACGTAATTAATTCAGGTGGTGAATGAGAAATTGTTGCTTTCCAGCACCCTGCATGTCACCCCTTCACTGCTAGTGACTGAGCTTTCACTCTTCTGGTGCACAGGGGGCAAAAATACCGCAATATGATCCAGACCACAGATGCAATCACTGCAAGACATCTGCAATACCCCTAACCGAGGGAGTGCTGAAGGAAACACTTCAATTAATCTCC
>NW_015150631.1:308394-310155 GCF_000732505.1 Cyprinodon variegatus | reverse complement strand
GGTAATCCCCGATACAGATACCACGATTTTAGTCCTGGATCGGGGCCCTGCCCAATACTGGTATTGGTATCGATGCAACACTAATATATCCATCTATCTGTCTGTCCATCCGTCTATATATATATATATATATATATATATATAGATATAGCTATATATATTAGCAGTTTGGTAATTTGAAGCAGAAAGAAAAATGTACGTGTGTAAGTGTTGGACAATCAAAACAACTGCCAACATCCTCGACGTCTGGCTGGCTGAGCAAATTTACCTTAAAGGCCGACCGTAAGATGTTAAAAAGAGTCTTCAAAAATCCTAAAACCTCATCAAAGGACCTACAGCAGATACTTGCTGATATGAAAGTGCATAACTTGATGGCATAATTTTAACATTTATGTGAGGTGTGCAAAGAAAAAACCCTTAGTATACATGTATAAAAAAAAAAGAGTGAAGGGCCGTAAAACTTTACCAGACAGAAAAAGAAAGACTCTGGCTTTAAAGCAATGTTGTTTTTTTTAGACTGAATCATATTTTGCTGGATACCAGAAGACATATTTAACAAAGGAAAACAAAATTACATCCCACAAGAAGAACCTCCTACCAGCTGTGAATCATGGAGGTTGAAGAGTCATGGTTTGGGGATGTTTTGCTGTAGCATGACACTTGCCACCTCACTATCAACCCTTCATGAAGTCTACTGAGCTCTAAAGATGATTTGTTTCTAGCTAAAATGACAGAAGTTGTGTGCTGACTCTTTTGGTCCAACAGTAATTAACTTGATTTCCTTTTAATCCAGAAAAAAAAAATGATGGTTAATCCACACAATTTTTGTTCTATTGATCTACCAATGCTTGGATTTTTTCCCCCAGCTTTTTATTTTTATTACACTTTCACAAGTACAAAGCAACAAAATTTACTCTTTGCATTTAACCCAACCCTTTGGGGCTCTGAGGGCTGCCATTGTGCGGCATTCAGGCAGCAGTGTGGGGGTTAAGGGTCATACTCAGGGACCCAGAGTGTCTGTGGGTGTGGGACTTGAACTCAGAACCTCAGTATTCCAAGCTCTATGCCCTAACCACTAGGCTGCCACTTCCCAAAGTAGGCATCAGCATGAAAGGTATTGCATAAGGACCCACACTGGCAGCTCATTCCTCCCAGCTGGGATAGAAACGCAGGCTTCCTGTTTGCAGGACAGGTGACTTACCACTATAGCTATCCAGCCACTAGCTCAGTCGGATCTCTTGGTGACGTTGTAATATCTAGGTAACACTAATGATCTTGTTGTCAGTTATAATCCAAGCTAGTGGCAGCATGTAGAAACTGAGCCAGAAATCGATCAGATTGAACCTTGAGGAGGCTGCATGTAGTGTTTTCAACTCTACTGTAACATCACCCATTAACATAATTAAGTCATTGTCCTTCAAGTAGGACTCAAACAAGTCAGGCACTGTACCAGAAAAATAAAGGCCGAGATCTTTGTTCACTCCAGTTCATAGATACTTCATGAATAAATTAACTAACTAGCTAGAAAAGAATAATTTATTGGGATAAAAAAGCCTTCTGGGTTAAGTTCAAATTACTACGTAAAATGTATTGAAAGCATACGTTGTGGTTTTGTGTAACCTCTGCTGTTTAGACACTAACATAATAGAAAACGTACATTAAGAAAAATGATACAGAAAATATAAATAGTTAAAGCTACAGTGTGTAATAGTTACAGGGATATACAGTCAGAAATGTAATATATTATACATAACTATGTTA
>NW_015150631.1:306632-307920 GCF_000732505.1 Cyprinodon variegatus | reverse complement strand
TAACATAGTTATGTATAATATATTACATTTCTGACTGTATATCCCTGTAACTATTACACACTGTAGCTTTAAGAGCTTAATTCTAGTATCTGATATCATCTCATTGTTCCCTTTTTGCTTGCCTCTTCTCAAGCAGATATCAGACCCTGTAATGATGGATCCCTTCAACGCCACATGCTCAACATGGTTGGTTGAGAACCGTGATAAGATCTGTATTGAAAATTATGCCATTGTCTTTGGAAGTTGCAGTGTAGTGTATTTATTTAGGCTTTTTCTTAAAGAAATATATTTAATGCCAACCTAGGTTTCTGTATGTTAGCCTTAATAAGCTACAGCTTCTATCTTCAGTACACCTCTGTCTGGTTCCTGCTAAAAGTGTTTTAATGCTGATCAGCTTGCTGAAGTTTAAAGCTATCATTAGCATATTTGCTCTGTTTTAGAGGTTCTTAATGAAAATCCAGCTTGCGATTTTTTGGCTAGATGCATGCAGATAAAAGAAAACGTACCTGCGTGGTTCTCACAGGATAGATGGAGAGAAAATTTGCTTCTTGCATTCTCTATTTGGGAACACAATTATGACCTTTATAAATCATCTAAGGTTAATGCAGAAAAAGACAAACCTTTGTAGCGTCTGCAATACAACTTTGCTAGTTTTACTTGAAGAAGTTGCCTATGATTTTTAGTAATTTGCTGTGAAACAAAAGCTGTTGATACATTTAGTAAATATTTAGCAGACCAAACGATCGATAGTTTCTATAAAGTTTGTTTTGCATGAAACATCATAAAAGAATCTTACAGTTCTTCAGAACAAGGTTTAGACCAGGGATCACCAACATGGTGATCTGCAGTTGGGGGTTGGGGGGGCGGGGGTGCCCACAGCATCCTCTGAAAACAGTAGAACTCACCAGTGGCCTAAAACTGAAATTTTTATTTTATTCTGTTGCCCTTCTTTTTTAATCATTTATAGAGCATTTCATCATTTCAATCATACAGAGTATTTAAGAATTTAAAGAGATTTCAAAATGACAATATCAAGAAGAACATTAGGAGTTAAAAGAAACAATAAAAATGTGTTTAATATGTATGAAGTTAGGTTGAATGCTGATCCTTCCTTCCTTCCTTCCTTCCTTCCTTCCTTCCTTCCTTCCTTCCTTCCTTCCTTCCTTCCTTCCTTCCTTCCTTCTAAAAAAAAATATGTTTATCATGTATGAAGTTAAGTTAAACGCTGATCCCTCTGGTTCAAAGGTCAGTATTGTTAGCCCTTCCTATGACTCAATATCCATGAAGT
>NW_015150631.1:304361-306210 GCF_000732505.1 Cyprinodon variegatus | reverse complement strand
CGCTGCTTCTGTCGCGCCAGCTGCCCCCGGTGTGAACGCAGCATAGACTTCAGCATTTAAGATTATTATTTCAATGCTTTCATGTTGGCAGTTAACATTTTGAATAAAGGTTTTAAACTCTACCTTTTCTTCCCTTTTTAGCGGTGGTCACCAAACACCTCACCTCCAAAAATGTGCAGAATTTATTTGGTTTACATATAGACTCATGTAAAGCCGAAATCAGACTGTCTTTTTATCCATAGATCATCCTGTCATCAGATATGCAAAGTTGATAAATTCACTCTGCTACATTTACATACGGTGTGTAAACTTAAAGAAAGACAAGTTACCTTAAACAAAAATGTAACATTCCTCTCCTGTTTTTGTGTCATTTGTTGTCATTATGTTTTAATCCTCAGCACGCACAGGTATGTTTGTAGATGGCTGAAGATTCTGGAAGAAATATTAGATTTTCACCAAGTATGGGCTCACCTTTAGGGCTTATTTAAAGCTGAAAAGACCAAGCTACCAACTAACTTTAAACATGGTGGTTAGCTTTTTTATCTGTCCATTAATTTTCTACTCCCACTTAATCCTCGCAGAGGGCTGGTGATCGTAACACCAGGACAAGCTACCATACATGCATGCATTTAGATCCAACAGCAATTATCATTGCATACAATGTTTTTCATTATAATATATTTTCATAAGAGGGACGTAACAGTTTGATTGTGCTTTCCTGCAGTTGTACATGGTCAACAAAGCATGACAAAATCTCTCCATCATACTTGGTGTTTCCCATTCATCAGAAGGTTATTAATAAAGATGTTACATATTGTACTGTGAATACCAAAGTAGAGTATTCTGAAATTTAACGGTAATGCAAAATATACCAGTAAATTCAGCTCAGACTGGTTGACCAAACATGGTAGCAAGTGGGTGATTGATATTAAATGCTCCTGAGTAAAGGAGAAAATATTTGCTTGATGTGCAAACTTCTGAGAGACATTTGAAATTGGTGTGGGATATTGAAAATTTGCTGTAGAAATTGATTAATATATGTCCATAAGTCAGGTTTTCAAAGAAAAGAAACTTAAAAAAAAATCTCTGGGCTACAAATTTGGTGCTATTTAGATGATGGTGCTCTGGGGAGACATTTCAGTTTACAAATGTTTCTTAAAGAGGATAAAATGAAACTCCAGGAATGGTCACAATGGCCCAAATTCATAGTTCCTAGTTATAACTTTAATCTGATTTTATGTGGGAACTTTATGCAGCTCAATTTAGTTTAATTCCTTGTTTGCTCAAACTATTTTGCTTTTGTTGTTTCCATATTTGTTGTTTTATTGAAGTGTGACATGATTTGCACATGCTGAGGTAGGTAAATTTGTTTAAGGAAGGAAGGAAGGAAGCCAACAAATGAAAGAATGAAAAAGAAGAGCTGAGCATGATCCAGATCCACCTGCAAGAGCACACAGATACCTCACATAAAGGTTTCAAATCAAATACTAATATATATTTGTTGCTCTTTTGATCTTGATATTAAAACAGGGATTTAAATTATAGGCCATATGACAGCTCTAGAGGAGCTGCAGAGACTCAAAACTCAGGTAGGACAACATGTTAACAGGACAGCTCCTGTTTGAGGAAGATTGACAAGAAAGCCAGTGTTGGGGGGAAAAAAAGATAAGTCTTCCCATTTAAAGCTTGATGGCACAAATTTGTTAGCCTGGGTGCCAGTCCGAACTTAGTCCTGCCCACAAGGTTTGAGGACGGGGAAGTTCGGTCTGGCTCTGCTCCATAGTAGCGCGAGTATTAAAGCCCACTGTCAGGCGATCCAATCAAATTGTCAGGGCGGGCTTTATACGAT
>NW_015150631.1:299194-304001 GCF_000732505.1 Cyprinodon variegatus | reverse complement strand
TAATCACAGCTCTATGGAGCAGTATCAGACTCATATTCTGACTAGAATTGAGTAGGACTACGTCAGGCTACAAATTTGTGGCAATAGGAATTTTGTTCTTATTAGAGCATAAGTGACCCTTAACCTACAATGGCAATGTCAGAAAACTATGGCAATACTGCAAATCAAATGGAGGACAAACCGTTTCCTATGACAGAACACAGTGCTTGCAGCATCATGTGCTATAAACCCTTTTCCTAGAAGAAAATCTGCTAGAAGCTGTATAGTACTCTGGTCCCACTCCATATGTACAAAAATAATGAATTGAAAAATAAAACCCAAAAGAAAGCAATACCATATCTACCAGTTGTATTTTTAAGGAATTATATCCAAAGACGGAGCATCCTGTCAACAATGTTATTTTGGTTTCAGAAGGTCAGTTATTGAGTCTACCGTGTCTTGTGTTTATTTCCTTTTTTATTGAACAAGTGGCTCAAGTGGGATGCAATTTTCTAAACCTAAAGGATGCAACATTTGCAGCTTATCATGAAAATCTAAATACAGGAATGGAAATATTTAAAAGTCCATCAGACAGCTGCAGCTGATCCAAAATGCTGCTGCCCGTGTTCTCACTAGAACTAAGAAAGTAGAGCACATCAGCCCAGTTCTGAACTCCATCCACTGGCTCTTTGTAGCTCAGAGAATAGACTTTAAAATCCTTCTGTCAGTCCATAAATCACTGAATGGATCAGCACCTCAATACATGACAGACTTCTTGTCAATTTATCAACCTCCCAGACCACTCAGGTCTTCTAGGTCCAGCCTACTCTGTACACTCAGAACTGGAACCAAACATGGAGAAGCAGCATTTAGTTCCTACGATCCGCTTATCAAGAACAAACTACCAGATCTTTTTTAACTCAAAGTTAAAAACCCATTTGTTTAGAACTGTCTTTGACTGTTGAAATTAAACTGGTAACTGAGGTATTATTAGTTTAAGGTCGTGATCCAACTGTTTCATATGCTTTCTGTTATTTGCTATGTGCTTTTATTTTACTGATATTATATTGTTTTATGAATGTAAAGCACTTTGAATTGTCTTTGTACTGAATTGTGTTTTATACATAAAAAATATTTTCCTTAAACAAATTTCATTGAGCTACTATGAAGAAAGACCCAGCATTATAGGCATGATTTTCTAAACATTTATGACACATGTGACACATCACATTACCGAGACTCATAAAAACTGTTAAAAAAGTTTTTTAGTTTATCCAAAGTAAATCAGCTATGCATCCATCCGTTGCCTTTACCTGGTTTACAGAATCACACAGAGTTGTTGCACTGTATTAGGATGAACCAATCAACCCAGTGAAAGGGGAAAATAAACTAATATAAAACAGATTGCAAATATTGTATGAAATGACTGATAAAAACCTAACCATCATGTTTAAAGTTAGTTGGGGAGGGGCGGCCTAGAGCATAGAGCTTGGAATCCTGAGGTTCTTCCAACCCCAGTCCACTCCAGAGAGTTAATTTCATTGTTCTGTACTTGTGACAGTGTAATGACAATAAAAGCAGGAAAAAAATAAAATAAATACACGAACCCCAAATAAAATTCAACCCAAACATGTTTGAAAGCTAAGGTCCCAGATATGCATTAACATCACAAGTCCTACTTTAATGAAGGAAAAAATTAATATTGGTATCTTTTCTTTTTTTTCCTTTTTTTTTTTGGTACCACCCAGGAGTAGTTACATAGTGAGAATATAATGTACAGAAATAAAATTAAATTAAGCAAAGTAAATAAACTTTCATGGCCATTGATAGGCTACCAATAAGAGTGCTTTTATAAAGTATATTTAACAAAAAACAAAGTCAAGCATATTTTTTTGGGATGACTTTCAGCAGGCCTCTCCACCATCATAATAAAAAGGTCAGAACAATGCTACTCTCCAAGTGTCTGGGATCATTTTGCAGAATGCGGCATTTTTAGTGTAACAAAAATTCAGGAAAAATAGAATGATCAAATATTCAGCCACCAAGGAGAGTTTTCTTTTTTCTCCTAAGAACCCAGAAAACAGTCAACAGGCAGACACAATGGACAGCTTTCTCGCTGTTTTATGGGGAAAAAACGGGAAGATCTTTTCTTTTAAATAATACCTCATTGCACAAATAAGCCTCGCGGCGTTTGCTCTGTGCGGTCCTAAACCGGCTTAATTTTCCATTGAAAACAATAGGCCTCGCTAATTGATTTTAATGGCTCTCTCCGCGACGATGCGCCCCTTATGAGTTGGAGAGAAAGGTCTTTAAGATTATTATTATTAGTATAATTGCCATTACCCCCACATTTCCCTTCGCGAGTTGGAGACAGAGAACGGATATCTCTGCCCTTAAGCTGAGCAAATAATTATTAGAGGCTGGAAACAAACAAACGACCGTCGCTCACGCGCGCACCCGTTTGCACGCGCGCACACAAACGCGCACACACCTTTGGAGAGGATGCCTCCCTCTCCCCCCTTCCTTGCCACCCTCCTTCCCCCCGTCGCCCTCATTGTGCGGAGTGCCGCCTGTAATTTATGCAAAATTAATTGATACATCTTTTATAATTGATGTGCTGTAAACTTAATGAGTAATTTATGTAATTAGTCAATTAAGGATAATTCCAACATATGTTCCATATGCCCAGAAGGTGCGCTTTACACAACTAGTTATTTGTCCAGGAGTTTGGTGAGGCGCTGAAGAATGCGGCGGACTGCCTAATTAATTTTGTTATGCAGATTAGCCGCAGTGTCTATTTAACGGCCCCCTTTGCGAAAACAGATTTAATATTGATCTTTCCCGGGCGTTTTAAGGGATGCTTTTACCCACGTTGGCCTCCAAGGGCCTTTAGAGTTGCACTTCTCATTTTTTTTCTTTTTTCCCAGACGCCTGCAAAACAAAAAAACAATCCTTTTCTTTATTTATCAGTTCATCTGAAATATTCTCTTGTTTCTGTGGCGCTTAAAAGGTAATTTCCCTTGCAATTACCTGATGCCTTTAAAATATGCTCTCAGTTGACACGGATGACCTTTGGAGTGGGCTTTAAGGACCCAGACATTACAGGAGAGATGCACCGGCTAATTAATTGACACAGTTTTGAATATTCATACCTAATACAGCGAGCTTGCCCTTAATTACATTGTTGGACTTTTCTCCAAGGAGGCTAAATCACGGAAGGCTTAATTATTGTAATGTATTCGAAGGCCCGCAGGGGCACCGGGGAAGACAGGAGCCGTCAAGGACCCAGCCATGACACCTGGCCAGAGAGGAAAAAAACACAGAAAGCAGCTTTTTGTTGTTCTCTGCGCCGAGCAGGATCCGGAGCAGGGGGATGAAGTTTGTTTACATCCTTGTAGGATTCACCAGAGAGTGTTTGAACAGACAGACAGCCGCCGGACTCCCCCTCTCAGCAATTAATCAACAACAGCGCCTCTCTCCGCGCTGTGCGTTGTTTTTGTTGTGCGTTTTGTGTACCAATGCAGTTCATGTGTGCGGGGGGAGCAGACGAAAAGCCCGCTGATTATTGTGCGCAAAGGAACACATGATTTATTGCTGGGAAAGTCTGAAAGTGCAATCGAGCAAATTTAACAAAGAAGCTGTATTTAAATGTGCCATATTTTCCTATTTGCTTCCTAGAGGAGGAATCAGCCCGGTTTCTGTACAAATCCATTTATTTGGCCCCTTCAACAAGACAAGAAGGACATGTAGGAAGTAGGAAATGCTTGAGGCATGCTTTTTCTGGTGCCTGCCACTTGGTGCCTACCTGTTCAACCTCATAATAAATGTTTTTTTTCATAGTTGGACCCAAAATGCATTAGCAACTTGTTTTATAAATAGCCAGCCACAGTGAACCTTAATTTTTTATGATCAAATTAAGGAACTAACACTTTAATTTTTAGGGCCCTATCAGCTTAATTTTCAAAAATAAACAACTTTTTTTTTAATACGTACACAGTATTATAATATATAATCTACATTTATAACATATTCTATGAATATATATATATTTAAATATATATGCTTATTCTGAAAGACAAATGATTTAGAACCCTCATTTTTGAAAAAAACAAAAAAACAAAATCCTTATTACAAAAACATAAGCTATTTAATCTGAAGGGTGAATTTTATTTCTATTATGAAATTTAAAAAATCTGTTTTCATCACAGTATGGCTATAACAGATATAAAAGTTTAAAACTTTAAATATATGGCAACTTTTATTGGGGGAAAAAAGTACTAAAATAACAGTTAAGCAACTTTAACAACGCTTGACTGAAATATTAAATCGAATTTCTCCCTAGGTTAATCAGAAGGATTTCTGTCCAGATTCATTTATTTGGTCCTCTTCACCAAAGCAATAAAACATAAAAAAATTCTAAAAGACAAATTATATCTCTCTTAACACTTTGTTTTTATGCCATAAGCAAAGTTATGTTGCCCAGCTAAAGTTCAGTGCATAAGCTATTTATTGTTAAGCTCATGAATGGAAGCTTCTGTTCTTTAGATAATTACCTTCCTTTATTTCGTCCTATATTATCTCTGGTACTTATTGATGGATCATCAACATTCCTTTTTTTTTTTTATAAAAGACTAGTTATGTTAATCAGGTTTTCAATAGGACTCTAGAAAAGGTGACTGCATGCTGAGGAGGTTATTCAGCCATAAGATTCAGGTGTGTGGAAGCACACCTGAATCCTCTAAAGGGTCGAGCACTGAAATGGAGAAATCCTATTATTATGGAGATTGAGCTTCTAATTTTTGAGTTTATAGTCAGTTTTTTTCTTTGG
>NW_015150631.1:295749-298497 GCF_000732505.1 Cyprinodon variegatus | reverse complement strand
ATCCATCCATCCATCCATCCATCCATCCATCCATCCATCCATCCATCCATCCATCCATCCATCCAATTATGTCTTTGTGATATACACTCAAATTTAAGGCTAATTCAGTTTACCCATTAATCTAACAGTCAGTCAGTTATCTGTCTAATTCATCTGCTCATGCATAACATCTTAACTCTCTATGCTTACGTCTTCCGCCAAAGGCCATAGTTCACATGTTACAAAAATGGCCCAATTGTTTCTTTTCAAAAATGATTTTGAAGTTGTTACTCTAAAATAAAGTATTTTCCCCTTTTTTTTCACGGCACTTGTTGAAAACACAACAAACAGAAACTAACTGGAACTGAGCCTGACTTGACTGAGCGGTTTCATCTAATATAACCAATATTTTTAAGGCTTATGTTCAAAGCAAACACTCAGTTCGTACAATGATTCCTACAAACGCAGTTCAAAACAGTACCTAAAGACAGACAAAATAGTTATTTTCACCCAAGGCCAAAAAAAAAAAAAAAAAAAAACAGCAGTTCTTACTGGCAAAACATTTTATGCTTTACTCACAACAAGTCTTTATATATGTGTGGGACTCCCACGGACTGCTACTCTTGGTCCCTGAGCAAGACCCATTAACCCCACACTACTCCCCGGGTACCGCAAAATGGCACCCCACTGCTCCTCAATGAGAGGGGTTAAATGCAGAGAGTTCATTTTGTTGCTTTGTACTTGTGAGAGTGTAATTACAATAAAGTTCAATTTTATTAATTCATATATCTTGTAAACAGCCACAAAGCAGCTTTTATAAAAAGAAAAAACATTCTAAGAAATGCCAAGAACAAGATGCACAAACTTCGAAACCAGGGGTGCAAAAACAAGAGAGACTAACTTTCTGCTAAAGTTTTACAATAGAATAGAATATAATAGAATTCATGAGTTATCTCAGTCAGTTGGTTAACATCTTGCTGATTTCTAATAAAAATAATGACATTATCAGCATAGGCAGATAAAACCGAACATTGGAAGCAGGGGTTCCAGGCAGAGCGCATAAACCATCCCGGACAGCATGCAGCCTTGCCGGACATCTCTACCCTCCCTGAAAGGAGCACACAAATGACTGTTAATCTTCAGCACGCTCTCAATGCTACTATACATCACCTTAATCTTGCCAATCAGGCTGGTGCCAAACCAAAACTACAGAAACACTTTACAATCATGTCATCCTTGTGCAGGGGTAATGCTAATTTTCTCTATAATCTTGCATATGTCATTAGCTCACAAGCAAATAGCACTGCCACTTGCTTTAGGTTTGACAGACAAATGCAGCTGCAGCATCAAATCGCCTATCAATCTCACATTCCTTTCTCTACTTATTCGAGAACAAGACCCCAAGATACTTCTGCACTAGGTGGAGTCAACTCCAATGTTGACTTGGGAAATCACAACTCTTTAATGCCCTATAAAAGACCCTGCTTTCCACAACGCCTGAATAGACCTTACCAGTGAGGATTAAGAGTGTGTAGTTGGAGCACAGCCTCTGGTCCCTTTCTAAATAGGGAAACCACCTCCCTGGTCTTCCAATCCAGTAAAACTGCCCCTGATATCCGCACAATATTGGAGAGTTATGTTAACCAACACAACCCCATAACATCCAGAGCCTTCAGGAACGCCAGCAGTAAAACTTTAGCCTTCAGGAAAGCCAGGCGAATATTATTTTATTGTAATTAACAAACATTTCTGAGTCTTATTTCCTTTATACCACAGTTAGATTTTTATTCACAAACTTGCTAAATAGAATAATTATGTTTTGAACTTTGTTTCTAAAATTAGAACTTGAGAAATGAGAAATGAATCCTTCTTGAATCCGACAGTTAATAGCTGTAAGCTGGATGATAACCAGGAAATTCTAATGGTTGGGAAGTTAACCGCAAATACCATATATTGTTATTTTTTATGTTTTATACTTATGCATTAAATTTTATGCTTATGCATTAAAACAATTGTTCACTGTGGTTAATAAATACAGATTTTACAGTAGGGAGAAAAACAGTTGGAATTGCTAATGAGTAATTGCTCGATTATTATATGTCTACTTGTTACTGTTGCTCACAAGTAACTGAGCTTCAACTTAAGCTAACTAAGTTACAAAAAATTGAGATAATGCATTTGTATTTTATTCAATGTATTCAAGTGACACTATTGAGATGTTGACTTCCACCAAGAAGGTCCTGGACCAGAATCCCAGCTGGGTTCTTGCATGTAGCTACTCTGCTGGTGTTAATCAATGATTTTATCTTTTTTTATTATTTATTTTACATAATCATTTATTTGTAATTATTTACTTTTATTCTCTTTAATTGTGTTGCCTCGGTGCCACTACAATGTACTCTTATTCCCTTTTCTCATGTACAACACTTAGATTTCTCTTGGCACTAACATGTAACCGGTACTATATAAATAACTTTACCTTGCCTTGCCTTGTTTAGTTTCTCTCTTCCCCTGCTTCCTCCAGTAAATATATAGTAGTAATTGTTTTTTTTTAAAAACTTGCTTTATCTATGACTGTGCATGTGTGAATTGTTATATGTCCAGTGGGAGTTGTGAAGGACCTGCAGTGCTTCTGAGGTGTACCACACCTCTCACCAAGTCATTGCTGGAGAAAGGCGGCAAATGATATGGTAGTGATGGATGGATGGATGGATGGATGGATGGATGGATGGATGGATGGATGGATGGATGGATGGATGGATGGATGGA